>NC_089852.1:29118706-29418706 GCF_036373705.1 Amia ocellicauda
ATAAGAGACACTCTAGAGGTGCCCCAATGACTATGGATATGCAATGAGACGTTTCCTCAAATACATTGCTTCATTAATAAAGGTTAATGGGATATACTGCGATTTAAACAATGTTTACTATACAGTAGAGGGCAATGACAGCATTTGGAGACACACTCGATCCTAAAATATGGAGAAAACTAAAATGATCCTGGCCATGGTCTTCACAGGGCACCCCTTCACTCACTGCTCTGAGCAGCACAAGCACACAACCCAGCTGTGCACTGATCCCACTTCTTTGAGCACTTCTGTAATTTGACCCACAGGCTGAGTTTCTGAGTTTCACTGGAGGTCCTGCTAATATACACAACATACTAATGCCTTGGTACTAATAGCATTTTTGGAGCGAACACTGAATACACTGTAAATAGCAAGGGCTATTAATAACTTCCTTCAGCAAGGTCAGGACTGAACTGGGCATACGCATACACACTCAAAACAACCTCCCTTTGTGTGACAAAGATTAATAAAGAAGGTATGTTAATCTAAGGGCCCCTCATTTTACACCCTGAGGTGTAGGTGGATGCTTCCATTTCTAGGCATAGAGCTTTCTGATACACCTCCAACGGTAGTACAGAGAGAACAGACCAATGGCATATACTACAGGCGGGATTCTGAGACATAACAGATGGCTGTTATCGTGGATATTTGGCACTAGATTGGCAGGAGTGAGAAAGGAACATTCTCCTGTTCACACACTTCAGCAAGGGGCTGTTTAGTTAGTCTGTAGTGCACTATAAAATGCTAGCATATACTAGATTAGCTTAATTTGTCTCCAGAAGTAACTGAAGAACACTGTCTGCATTAACATCACACCTCCGTCTGTCAGCATTTAAGTCCTCCTGCATGAAGTGGCTCAGAATCTGGGCCCTGATTAAGCACTCAGTCTGTGTACAGCAGCTTCCACTGCACTAACGCATGCGGCAGGAGGCGGCACCATCACAGGGCTACAGGGAACACTGCTCTCAATGCACTCGGGACACCAGCACGCGCTGTTCCTCAAGCACGGCAGACTCGTGCGTTTCTCAGCAGGGGGATGACTGCTTAAAATTATGCTTTGCAAACAAAACCTTGGTCAAGCTGCTCATTTGCAATGGTAGGAATCAAACAGCTGTTAGAACAAAGTTTACAAACGAGAGGAGGTCATTCGACCCATAGTGCTCGTTTGGTGCCCATTAATAACTAAGTGATCCAAGGATCCTATCCAGTCTATTTTTAAATGTTCCCAAATTTTCAGCTTCTACCACATCGCTGGGGAGTTTGTTCCAGATTGTGACGACTCTCTGTGTGAAGAAGTGTCTCCTGTTTTCGGTCTTGATTTGGAAAAGCTCCTCTGGATTGATGTGGTCAATGCCTTTCATGATTTTGAAGACTTGATTCAAGTCCCCATGTAGTCTCCTCTGTTCCAGGGTGAAAAGGTTCAGTTCCTCAGTCTCTCAGTAGGACTTTCCCTTCACACCTGGAATAAGTCTGGTTGCTCTCCTCTGAACTGCCTCTAGAGCAGCGATATCTTTCTTGAAGTGTGGAACCCAGAACTGTCCACAGTATCCAGATGAGCTCTAACTAGTGCATTACAGGGCCGGCGCTACCTATAGGCAGAGTAGGCAATTGCCTAGGGCCTCGGGCTTGGAGGCGAGGCCTCCATAACCGTAACATCCCTATACGCGAGTGTAACGTGACTCATTCGTGTCATAATGAGATCGTTACAAAGTGACGTAACCCCTCGGTAAAAGTAGTATAGTGTTAATCCTCCTGTGGTAGGAGGCCCAGCCTGTCTGCGTAAAGGGCTTAACACTGTACTGCACTGGAGCCGCTGCAGAGCGGAGTGCCGGAGGTGCACGGCTCGAATCCTGGGCGGAGAGCCCCGACCCGCATCGTCTATACCAGTCCAACAATCAAGAGGGGGGCCTCCAACATAAACTTTGCCTAGGGCCTCCAAATGTCTAGAACCAGCCCTGGTGCATTGTAAAGTCTTAGGATTACTGGCCTTGTTTTAAATTCTACACTTTTGACAATATACCCCAACATTCTGTTTGCCTTTTTTATTGCTTCCCCACATTGTTTGGATGGAGAAAGTGATGCGTCCACATAGACTCCTAGGTCTTTCTCATGCGTTACTTCATCTAGTTCTATTCCTCCCATAGTGTAATTATAGTGGACATTTTTGTTACCTGCATGTATTACCTTGCACTTGTCCACACTGAATTTCATCTGCCAGGTGTCGGCCCACAACTGAATATTATCTAAGTCCCTTTGACTAGACTGTGCTGCCGAGCTTGTATCTGATGAGCCACCTATTATTGTATAATCTGCAAATTTGACAAGTTTGCTAACTATCCCAGAGTCCAGATCATTAATATAAATTAGGAAAAGCAAAGGCCCTAGTACTGATCCCTGTGGAACTCCACTAACAACCTCACTCCAGTTAGAAGCGACTCCTCTAATCGACACCCTCTGTTTCCTATACATCAACCAGTTCATAATCCATCTACTTACATTACCCTGACAAGTTAAAACAAGATGCACACCCTACACATTTAAATACACAAGAGACATCCTCACCTTCACCTCAGCAGCCATCTTATCTATAGCAAAGCCATCAACTGAGAGCTGCAAGAGAGGGAAGAGATTAAAATATAATTGTATTCAAAATGATAGGTGCCTTGAATCCAGTTATCATTTATGTATGCAAAATCATTAATTATTCAATGTACAAGAGTTTTAAGCATTTCTTATTTGTATATACAAGTACAAATAAATTAAGAATATCAGAAAATTAGTTAATGACAAAAATGCTTACACTAGTTAATTATTTATATCTTTATGCAAATATAGAAAGCAGTTGGAACAAATGCTGACATAAGCAAGATGCATCTATCCACAGACACAACTCAGGGCTGTGCAACCAGGAAGTACAAGATCTCTGTGCGTTTTACAGCCTCAGTCTGGATAATACACCTGTAATAAATATTTGTTTTTGCAAGTTGCTCACAGCTACCCCTGAAGAGCCGTGTGGGTGCGGCAGTCCGACACACTTGCCTTGATTAGCCGGGATATGAGGAAGCCACCCTGGTAGCGGTTGTGCAGCTCCTCCCAGTTGTCCTTCACGAATTTCCAGGCTGCTTTCCGGCCCTGCTTACTGCTGCCGGCCACTCCCCCAATGACTGACACAGTGTCCTGAGGACGCACCTCTTCCTGCAACCACCACAGACACCTCGTTAGACATGTGGACACACAGACGTACACAGCCACACAGAGGGACACGCTGAAAAGCTGAGGGACACGCTGACACAGGGGGACATGCACAAATGTTGACTTGAAGAGACACACTGACATACTGAGGTACACACTGAAACTCTGACACACTGAGGGAATCACGGTCACACAGAGGGAAACGCTGACATGCCGAAACACAGAGGCACACGCAGACATACTGAGGTACACGCTGAAACACAGAGGGGCATGTGGTCACACAGAGGGAAATGCTGAAACGCCCGCACAGAGGGACATGCTGACACACAGACACAAGGAGGGATTTGCCAGAAGTGCCACTGATACATAGAGAAACAAGAAAACATACAGACAAAGCGAAATTCAGGACTTTCTGGATGAGCTCGGGAGCAGCGATGGCCCCCAGCACTCTCTCGATGCGGTTCTTCTCCTCCTGCATGTCGGCTTGCTTGTGCAGCTGGAGGAGAGAGAGACCCAACACTGAACACTGAGCTCAGCAGGACAGACCGCACTGGCCTGGCTCCACTGGACTCCAGTACTCCAGACACAAGGCACTATTACTGTGCAAATAACTTACATCAATGATCCATAAAACACAATAAATACTGGGAACTTTGATAAGATAATGGACACCTTCTTTAACCAAAGGGATCAGATACACTTGTGGTAAAGTGTTGCTACCAGATTTACTATACAATGGAAACACTAAATAAAGATTTAAATTGTAATATATTGTCTACAAAGGACAGTTTCTAATCTGAGAGACGGGTCATTCCCTCTCAGGAAACCAGGAAACTATAAGTGCTGTTTGCAATATTCTCCAGTGCTAGGAATGATTTGCAATAAGTCCACTAGAGGGCACTGCCACCTCTACTGAGGACCAAGTCCACAGAAGTCACAGAGAAGATGCCCTGTCTGATTGTAACTTCCTGTCTTCCTCAGACCGCCATGTTCACTGTAGTCATGTGTTCTTTCATCTCCACTGCAAGTAACGCGTATTTAATACATTATTCTACAAAATGCACTAACTGATTGAACTTAAAATAAACAACTTTCCAGTATTTTAATTCATGTTCAAAACAGTCTAATTTAAACAAATGGACATGAGATATTACCTTGAGCATAATGTCCAATGTGGTACTGTCTCCATGCTTCAACACTGTTAAATAGACCTGAAAGAAGAAACACAGATTAAAACTCTGGGCAGCAGCTCCTTTTACCTTTCAAAACAATTTGAATTTCGAGCTAAAACAGCCCTGTCCCAGGAGAGGGCAGCAGCCCTGTGGAGGGAGTGGGGCAGCGTGGGGGAATTTACCGGGCTCCTCAGGTCAGCAGAGAGCGTCTGTTTGCCATCAACGTGATCCTTGAAGCGGCGACGTGCCTCATCCAGGGTGGGCTTGTGTCCCGCTTTCCCCAGCTTCCCCAGGACCAGCCCCCGGAGCAGAGCGTCCAGGTGCCCTGCAGAACGAGGACAACATGTCACACACAGGCCAGCATGATGCACAAACAGATCACTGCGGTGGCAGACAGATGCTGTGTCACACTGCCGGAAGAAACGCTCCTGTACTATAGCCGTAGGGCGTCCATAAAAACAGTTACTTTCAGCAGACAGCTTTTTGGTGAGCTTTTAAATTATAACACAAGAGTCAAACCCGTGGGGCTCCACTGCCTGGTCTCTCACTCCAAACAAACACAAAGGAAGAGGCACCATGCAGCCCAAACCCAGAGTCCCACTTTTCCAATCAGTTACACACTCAAGGATTAGCCTGTATTGCTGTCTGCCGAGAGAAAAGCCTGCAGGCCCACCTTCACCCTGCTTGGAGTCCCAGCCCAGCTTCTGCCCAATGGGGGTGAACAGGTCTCGGACGAAGTCCTGCAGCTCCTCATGGTAGTCAGTATGGGAGAGGAGGGATGACAACACTCCCAGGTTGCAGCTCAGGTCGCTCCAGACTGTGTAGTTGGGCTCGTTGACAAAGGCCTCCATCATCTTCAGCACCTCCACTGTGCTGATCATTCCGGCTCTAGCCTGGAGAACCACACATAGAAAACAGACACGGTCTGATGATTACTGTCCAGCAGCAGCCATGGATAAGCAGAGTGTTTCACTACCATTCAGAGCAGAGAAGGAAAACACCCAGAGTGGCTCCTCACTCACCAGTGAGAAGAGATCGTTCTGCAGTCCCAGCCG
This sequence comes from Amia ocellicauda, assembly GCF_036373705.1. Lineage (NCBI taxonomy): Eukaryota > Metazoa > Chordata > Actinopteri > Amiiformes > Amiidae > Amia > Amia ocellicauda. Next base: position 29,124,165 of record NC_089852.1, read on the forward strand.
GTCCACCGGCAGCAAGGTCAGGTCCCGGATTCCTGGCAGCAAGTTCGCCAACATGACTGTGCTGTACTGAATCCGATAGAAGCCCACTGTCCCAGGGTTGATCTGCACACGGAAGGGTTGAAAAAGATGCTGTTAACTACAGTTTTGAGTTTTAAAACTTGATCTAGTGCAAGACTTAAACTGCATGTTTTTCTTGGCCAGTGTGTCTCTGTGTGCTGGAACAGGGGCAGGGCAGACAGGCTGGGACCTGGCCTGCTGTCTGTGTGCCACTCACTGGGAGTTCTGCACAGTCAGCTGCACACAGGACCTGCTGCTCCCTCTCCCCCTGTCTGGGGGTCCACTACAGCCAGCAACTCAACGAATCAATAATAAACAAACCTCACAAATTAACAAACTGTTAAAGCCCCTTAAAGAAGAGTTTACATTATGAAATGCCAGCCCCTCTCCCCGGCCCAACCCTGGCAGTGGAGTAACTGCTGACCCAGGAAACTGCACTGAGGGCTGCGGGGGAAATGCTCACTGGAATTCAGTGGCACACATCTGATTGAAACAGTGCAAGCCTACTGAGATTACAAACACAGCTGCAGCTGAGAAACAACTGTGAAAACAGGTTGTACGGTCTTCTAAAATGATCAGAGCAGAACGCTGACCACAGCTGGTCTCCCAGCTCCCACTGGCCTCACCTTCACCCACTGCTCTGGGCTCACATTCTTCAGAGTGATGGTGGTCTCTGGGCTGTCCAGAAGCACGTTGATCTTGGTGCAGCTGGGGTCCTCGCTGGTGCAGATACTGAGGGGCACCATCCAGCTCAGACACTCCTCACCTGGGGATGGATCACACCAGTTTCTGACCAAGACTCACAGATACACTGTGGGTCCTCAGCAACAGCAGCACACAACGCTGTCCCCTCACAATCCCCTAAGTCTGTCCTCGACTGCTTCCCTGGGACTGCACGGGCAAGTAATACTGTGAGGTACAGAGTGCATGAGCAATAAGACTGGCCTGTCTTACCGTTGTATGGTCCACTGGCACAGAACTTCTTCTGGGACAATTTCAGCACTCTGTCTTCTCCTTGCTGAAAAAAATAACATATTGCATCACCCCCAGTGTAATTATTAAACACCGTTAGCATTGAGCAGACATGTTCATTTACAGCATAATTCTGGGAACTAGATTCAGTGCCTTGCAAAAGTATTCACCCCCTTGGCATTTTTCCTATTTTGCTGCATTACAACCTGTAATTTAAATTGATTTTTATTTGGATTTCATGTAATGGACATACACAAAATATCCCACATTGGTAAAAAATTTAAAACTGAAAAGTGGTGCGTATGTATGTATTAACCCCCTTTGCTATGAAGCGCCTAAATAAGATCTGGTGCAACGAATTACCTTCAGAAGTCACATAATTAGTTAAATAAAGTCCACCTGTGCGCAATCTAAGTGTCACATGATCTCAGTATATATACAGCTGTTCTGAAAGGCCCCCCGAGTCTGCAACACCACTCAGCAAGTGGCACCACAAAGACCAAGGAGCTCTGCAAACAGGTCAGGGACAAAGTTACAGATCAGGGTTGGGTTATAAAAAAATATCCAAAACGTTGAACATCCCACGGAGCACCATTAAATCCATTATTGAAAAATGGAAAGAATATGGCACAACAACAAACCTGCCAAGAGAGCCGCCCACCAAAACTCACGGACCAGGCAAGGAGGGCATTAATCAGAGAGGCAACAAAGAGACCAAAGATAACCCTGAAGGAGCTGCAAAGCTCCACAGCCGAAATTGGAGTATCTGTCCATAGGACCACATTAAGCCGTACACACCACAGAGCTGGGCTTTACAGAAGAGTGGCCAGAAAAAAAGTCATTGCTTAAAGAAAAAAATAAGCAAACATGTTTGCTGTTCGCCAAAAGGCATGTGAGAGACTCCCCAAACATATGGAAGAAGGTACTCTGGTCAGATGAGACTAAAATTTAGCTTTTTGGCCATCAAGGAAAACGCTATGTCTGGCGCAAACCCAACACCTCTCATCACCCCGAGAACACCATCCCAGTGAAGCATGGTGGTGGCGGCATCATGCTGTGGGGATGTTTTTCCATCGGCAGGGACTGGGAAACTGGTCAGAATTGAAGGAATGATGGATGGCGCAAAATACAGGGAAATTCTTGAGGGAAACCTGCTTCAGTCTTCCAGAGATTTGAGACTGGGACGGAGGTTCACTTTCCAGCAGGACAATGACCCTAAGCATACTGCTAAAGCAACACTTGTTTTAAGGGGAAACATTTAAATGTCTTGGAATGGCCTAGTCAAAGCCCAGACCTCAATCCAACTGAGAATCTGTGGTAAGACTTAAAGATTGCTGTACACCAGCGGAACCCATCCAACTTGAAGGAGCTGGAGCAGTTTTGCCTTGAAGAATGGGCAAAAATCCCAGTGGCTAGATGTGCTAACCTTATTGAGATGTACCCCCAAGAGACTGTAATTGCTGCAAAAATATTGATGTTGGGGGGGTGAATAGTTATGCATGCTCAAGTTTTCTTTTTTGTGTGTCTTATTTCTTGTTTGTTTCACAATAAAAATTATTTTGCATCTTCAAAGTGGTAGGCATGTTGTGTAAATCAAATGATACAAACCCCCCAAAAATCTATTTTAAGGCAACAAAATAGGAAAAATCCCAAGGGGGGTGAATACTTTCACATGGCACTGTAGTCTGCAGGGTCATCTTGATAGCTGCCCTGGGAAGGAAGCAGGACTTCAGGCAAACTCACTAACACAAGCTAGACAGGGCTACCCTGTATTACACTCAGGTGATACGCTACTAAAACAATAATATAAATAAATTCAGTAGAGGAATTTGGTGTCAAGTTTATTTTCTTCAGCACGTGTTGGTATATTTACATGTGGTACAAAATACAATACAACTCACCTGCTCTTGATCCACAACAATAATTGGAAATCCCATTTGCTTGGTCCATGTGCTCATAACAGCTGCTATTGGCTTCCCACTGGACTGTTCCAGACAGTCCCAAAGGTCCTCTGTGAGACAGCAGGAGCATTGGAGACATTTACACAAAAACAGTCATAGAAACTACCACCAGGGGGAACTGTTGCTTATGTGGGCATCAAAGGTGTAAAGCTGAGGTCTGAGGCCTTGTCCTGTTCAGACATGAAAGAGGCCTGAGGGAGTGAATGCAGACAGCAGAGGGAGTTACACTCGCACATCTTCTGACAAGACAAACATAGTTTTTGTGTGTAAAATTAAATAAGGCAAGGATGTAAACACAACTACGTTTCACAAATCAAGGTATAACCATGCAGTGTTTATACAAGATAAATGTCCCAACAGCAACTAACACAAGACAACCTAGGTGGGCACAAAACATTACACAAAATGCTTTTTTCACCTGTGGATGCGTTTTTATGTTGAAACTTCGTAAGGTATGCATTCATTCCTTTCCTGAAGTCCTAAGGAACAGAAATCAAGTGGGTTAGGAACAGATGTGTCTGTCTGCAGACTGGGCATGATCTGGGCCCACAGAGCCCAGTTCTGGGCCTCAGCAGGGGCAGCAGTGGGCAGCTGTTCCCTGTGGAACTTCACTGTGCTGATAAACTCTCTTATTTTGTAGGTTGTACTGGCTAATCCTCAGAGACCAGGATCTTGTAACAGTTATAGTAATACTGGGGCAACTGCAGCATAATAGGATTTATTTAGTTTGCCCAGTATTTGGCCATTGCCTTGTACGCACAGCCACGTTTCAAAGAAAACAGTCAACAGCCTCCCTGCACTGGCCTGTGCATCTGCGCAGACAGCTTGAGCAGCCTGGACCCCAGCAGGCAGCGGCTTCACGACGGGTACAGAGGCAGGCACTGCCCGGATCATGTGACGGGCAGCGATAATAAGGAGCTTGGTTCACAGCATGGTTAGCTGATCAACCTCCTCAAACACAAAGGCACACAGCACAACATAACAACAGTCTGCTTTCAATGGAATTGAAGTAAACTAACTTGTCACTGACTTGAGTGATAACCTCTGCAAATATGTTTAAGTGCTCTACAAAAATAGAAAGTTGATGTGTTTTGTATTTGTTTTAATAACCATGACTATGGTGAAAGCACAATGACAGTAAATTGAGCATTGTGGTTCAGAAGCATGGTTCCCCACCTCATCCCCAATGTAGTTATGCAGCATACGGATAACGGAAGCTCCTTTACTGTAGGAAATGGCATCAAAGATTTCATCGACCTCAGAGGGGTGTCCTACATTCACCTAGAACACAAAGAAATGCATTACGGCTTGAACTTGACCTGGAGACACTTCACAAACACCTTGTACCAGCTAGTCTACTAAAGCAAGGAGCCTCTGGACCTTGTGAGGCTAAGTTCCTGACAGCAGGTGACAGACAACCCACACTATCCTCACAGCTCCGGCAGGACGCGCCTTTGGAAACCACAACAGAACCACAGCAGAACAAAGACTGTAGGTTTTATTTCTTCTTCTTTTTTAATTAAAATACCTATTTTTGGAGGACCTGATTCCTGGTTGTCTGTGGAAATAACACTATCACACAGCATGGAAGACATTGTAGGTGCCAGGTATTCATGTTAATTGAATTAAACCTAAAAGATAAGGGCCCTGTATAACAGTGATGGACTACATTTGTAATGGTGCAGGTTTTTAAATCCACACAGCTGCTCAGGGCAGGGTTTGCAGTGTGTCTGCACACTGTCTTGCTATGCTATAGCACAGGGCAGATATGTGCCATCCTGCCTGGCCCATTTGTGGCTGCCACTGTACCTCTATGGGATGGCTGTTGTCCAGGGCGTCGAGGTCCAAAGCACGCGTGTAGTCGGCAGACACGAACTGTGTCCAGATGTCGTATTCCGGGAAGCAGTGGTCGACACACAGGTACTCTATCCAGGATGCAAATCCCTCGTTCAGCCACAAGTGGGTCCACCACTCCTACAAGCAGACCAGTCACACAGATCAGGAATGGACTCACAGCAGGGAAAACACACAAGAGAAACATTAACACAATCAAAACAGTGCCAGCTGAGGCAGTTATGGGGTCCTGAACTGGGACATTTTAACTGAAAAATGTAGAGAAAAAGGTGCCCAATAGCACACTAGCTTGTCCTACACAGAGTACTGTATGTAGCAGGACTTTCAGCTGCTGTTTACCACTGTGTTGAATTAGTGGCATTTACGTGAAGCCAATGTTTTCTTATGATATGCAAACCAAGATGAACCTATGAGATAAGGAGGATGAGCACAAAACAAGAGGTTCAAAGAGCTGGGGGGTTGGGGGTGGAGCAGGGTGCAAATAACTCAGCTACTCCCCAGGAGCAAGAAAGTTTGCCAGGCACAGATTAAGAACCAGACAGCCAGTCTGGACAAGAAAGAGAAATTCAATCCTGTGTGGTATGTGGTATTACTGCAATGCTCTGAGCTGCAAGACGAGACCCAACTGACTGCTGACACAACTGATGAAAAACAAAGTACATAAACATCACAGCACAGCAGATGCTGAGTGGATACTGTACTAGTAAGGGCCAGCGGGAGGAGTGGCTACTCTTACTGCAGGGAACTGAGGTAAAAAAAAACAAGCTAATCTCTCCAGCAAAATATGCAAAGTGTCCCAGGGGTGTCCTTCACCACACTTGTCACTATGGACTCGGATATTATGTATGATTAAGCAAAACAAAACCAAGAGGTTGAAGAGAAAAGAGGACTACAATAACATCAGCACAGCACGCACAGGACCTGTGCCACAGACTTGAAACGTCTGCCATGTCAGTGATTCGAAACACTGAAGCTAGTAGCAACCTTCTCATGTGATGTCATTAATAAGCCAACAAAGACAGGGCACATAATTTAACAGCCTTGAAGGCCAACTTAATTAGCATGCTCTGAACACATCTACTGGGAATGCAGAAACCTCTGTGTTCAAAGACCATCCAGTGATACAAACACACACACACACATTTCTACTTACAGACACTCATATGTCATGCAGATCCTCTCAATCACTTGTAAGAACAAGACAACAATAGTTCAAAGTGTCATTGTAATTCTGAGCCTGTCAGTACAAGCTTGACCAATCGTGTTTCTGTATTTGAGAACAATATTCAAACTGGTCCCGAGAGACCGCTAACTGCCCGAGCTGGGCTCCAGAAAAGGAGAGGCACGTTCTGAACATGACTGGCAATGAGCAGAGATTACCATGGTGACGAGATTCCCAAACCACTGGTGAGCGAGCTCATGACCGACCACGAGGGCCACCCACTGGCGCGAGGAGGAGCAGGAGTTCTTGGGGTCGATGAGCAGAGCTGTCTCTCTGTGGAGAAATGGCCTCAGTAGTTATCCTCGGCCCACTATCACACAGTCGCACAATCACACAATGTATGAGGAGGATAGGGTTAACTTAGACAAAAATAACTAACTGATTCCTTTATCTTGAAGAGTTCTAAGAGTACAGTAGTGAGAAGGCAAGATGTGCTGGTATTGATATTTTGGTCTGTTATTACAAAAGGATGTGCAGCACTATGTGGATTTACATTGGCTGAAACTACACTTGGAAGGAAAGATAGAACTACCCTGGTGAAATCAAAATGAAAAAAAGATACCTGTAAGTAACAAGGCCCCAGTTTTCCATGGCACCTATAAACAGTTAAAATACATATTAATATAAAGACTTTATTGTGTATTTAAAAAAAAAAAAAAAAAAACTAACCAGTTTGTGTGTACTTACCAGCAGCAAAGTCAGCGATAGCTATGAGATCAATTTTAGGCAGCGGATACGGAACATTAAAATAGTCTTTGTAAAAAGGCAAGGTTTTTACCGCCACCTAGAGAGGGAGAGAGAGAGAGAGTGTGTGTTAGCAGGAGGATTCCAGACTTCACACTTGAGGATGTCTGGGAATTGTCAACGCTGTGATTTCATTTTAGGTCTCAGAATGAACAATGAAAATCAGATCTAACACCCCAAAATAATAACTCACCTCTAACGCAAATTTCCCTTGTTCTGCCTTTCCAAGGGGAGTATAGACACGGACTACTACACCATCAGAGGACTTGCTTTCAACAAAGTCGTACTCCCCCACTACAAATGCCACTAGGTACGTAGACATGATCGGCGTCGTAGCGAACTTCACTTCTACAAGGCTCTCGTCTTCGGGATATGGCTTTCTATCAATGACATTCTGAAATGGGAAGAAGGAATTTAGCGGTTAAAATTCACAGCCTTGCAATTAGCACACAGATGTGGTCGCAGACAACATGAAGAGATACCGAATTCTGATAAAGTGAGATGCGTTGCTAGAACACAGATGCGCTGCTAGGACACAGTGAAACTTCTGCTGTTCCCGGCACCACATCTATAGAGGCTCAATGCACAGTTGTGGATGTTATAAATTATAAATATTTAGAGCAGACATAGTAAAGATGACCTGAAGAGTGGAAACCCATCTTGAAGCTTTTAGTTAAAATGTCCCCAGACTAGCAGTCTGGGCAGCGCGGCGCTCACCATGTTGGACAGAGCCACCCTGTCCTTGGGCACAATCAGGGAAATGTCGAAGGTCGCTTTGATGGCCGGCTCGTCCCAGCAGGGGAAGGCTCGGCGGGCGTCAGTGGCCTACAACACAAATGCATCACGGCAGGTCATTACATACAGGAAGGAGGAAATACAGGTTTGCACACATTAGGGAAGAGCGCTTGGATATTACAAACACTCATAGTCACTACGTTGATCTTATAATGGTACAGAGACTGACTGTTTGTATCTCTGTGTGGAACTGTGCGCCATGTACCTATATATATACCTATCTATCTATATATCGATCAATCTCCCTCTATATATACACTCACCTAAAGGATTATTAGGAACACCATACTAATACTGTGTTTGACCCCCTTTCGCCTTCAGAACTGCCTTAATTCTACGTGGCATTGATTCAACAAGGTGCTGAAAGCATTCTTTAGAAATGTTGGCCCATATTGATAGGATAGCATCTTGCAGTTGATGGAGATTTGTGGGATGCACATCCAGGGCACGAAGCTCCCGTTCCACCACATCCCAAAGATGCTCTATTGGGTTGAGATCTGGTGACTGTGGGGGCCAGTTTAGTACAGTGAACTCATTGTCATGTTCAAGAAACCAATTTGAAATGATTCGACCTTTGTGACATGGTGCATTATCCTGCTGGAAGTAGCCATCAGAGGATGGGTACTTGGTGGTCATAAAGGGATGGACATGGTCAGAAACAATGCTCAGGTAGGCCGTGGCATTTAAACGATGCCCAATTGGCACTAAGGGGCCTAAAGTGTGCCAAGAAAACATCCCCCACACCATTACACCACCACCACCAGCCTGCACAGTGGTAACAAGGCATGATGGATCCATGTTCTCATTCTGTTTACGCCAAATTCTGACTCTACCATCTGAAGTCTCAACAGAAATCGAGACTCATCAGACCAGGCAACATTTTTCCAGTCTTCAACTGTCCAATTTTGGTGAGCTTGTGCAAATTGTAGCCTCTTTTTCCTATTTGTAGTGGAGATGAGTGGTACCCGGTGGGGTCTTCTGCTGTTGTTGCCCATCCGCCTCAAGGTTGTACGTGTTGTGGCTTCACAAATGCTTTGCTGCATACCTCGGTTGTAACGAGTGGTTATTTCAGTCAAAGTTGCTCTTCTATCAGCTTGAATCAGTCGGCCCATTCTCCTCTGACCTCTAGCATCAACAAGGCATTTTCGCCCACAGGACTGCCGCATACTGGATGTTTTTCCCTTTTCACACCATTCTTTGTAAACCCTAGAAATGGTTGTGCGTGAAAATCCCAGTAACTGAGCAGATTGTGAAATACTCAGACCGGCCCGTCTGGCACCAACAACCATGCCACGCTCAAAATTGCTTAAATCACCTTTCTTTCCCATTCAGACATTCAGTTTGGAGTTCAGGAGATTGTCTTGACCAGGACCACACCCCTAAATGCATTGAAGCAACTGCCATGTGATTGGTTGGTTAGATAATTGCATTAATGAGAAATTGAACAGGTGTTCCTAATAATCCTTTAGGTGAGTGTATATACGTCCTATACCTAATCTGCAAAACTAGTGCTAACATCCAATCAGAAAAAAAACTGTCTGTGCAGGATATACAGGAAAGACACCATAATGTAAAGCCTTTTACCAATCATTTACCTCAAACTGTGTGACAGCAGCATAGCGGATTTCTCCGGTAGGGATTGCATATTTACTTCTATAAAACCCTTTCATTTTATCATTCAGTTCTCCAACAAAATCTATCTTTAGTGAACCAGAACCTGCAACAAAGTAAAAAAAAATCATTAAATGGTACACTGTTTGCCAACAAGTCTCACTTAATGGAGTTCATTTCTGATGACTACAATTTTCTTAAAGAGCCCTAATGTGACTTTTTTAAAGTGATAGCCATGTAGCCTGAATGAGCCTTTAGCATGGTCGTTACACAGAGCTGTACAGTTAGCTAACAAATTAACAGTGTGTTTGGCATCAAAAACTGTCCCTGCTACAAAGCACTAGATGACATTTTAAAATAGGATTTCACTCAACTTTTTGTTTTGTTCCGTTTTATTTCACAAAAGATGGGCATGTTTTTTTTTTTCTCTACATCAAGAGCAATACAACATATTTAAATGGTGCAGATTTACACTGACTCATTTCCTATGGGAGAGATATAGGGATGAGCTACATGGGAAACCGTTGAACAAAAAACATGAGAAATGAATAAACAAACTCTGGCCCTTTCGGCTTATTGCAAGTTCTGCATTAAACTCCATTACTGCAGTTGGCAGCACTGCAGGCGTTGGATTCCCGAAGGGTATTAAATGAGAAACGGATTGGATGCATTTAACGACATGAAGCATGCTTACATTCGGATGTCTTTCAGTGATTTAAAGGTCTCATTCCCACAGGACTCCAATTAGGGGAGATACGGGCATGTGTTGCCACATTTCAGTCTGCTGTCCTAGGCCCAAATGCTGCGTAGTGTCAGTGTGTTCTACTACTTCTTTCTCACAGCGATTAATTTTACACCTGCTGCTGAGGCAAAGCTGCACACCACCAGAGTGACCCTTGTTATTCAATAAAACAGGCACAGTGTTAATCTAGCGCCTGAAGCCCTATTAATGGACTAAATATAATTCAGAGCTGCTGTGAGGATCTAATTAGCTTTGCTGTCTGGATTTTATACCAGGTGGTGGTAACAAAAGGTTTTGTTATAAACAGCATGCTATGTCCACTACCTAATTCAATACAAACAGATTTGAACTTTGTATTTGTCTTAGTAAATAAGGACATTGCTAATGCTTATATCTGATAAATGGTTATGTTAATTGTCACTGTGAATGTATGCATTGTTAAAATTCTCATGCAATCAGCTCACCTTTCTGAAGAGCACTGGGGAATGACAGAGTGACTTTCTCATCCTCGTTCTGATAGTTGAATCCCGTAGCATTTATCTCTAAAGGAAAAACAACAACAAAGGTAACCTTACAACAGCCATCTGGGATTGGTTTTCTATGCCACAGTGAACTAGTGACTGGCATCCCTGTCAGCAGGTTAGAGCTCAGTGGGGTGCAGTGAGCAGTCAGACTGTGGTCATCAGCACACGTGCCCAGCGTGTCAGAGATACTGTAACAGGCCTGCACACATGCCAACAAGTGCTGACAGGGCAGTGTCTCATTGATACTTCCAGGCAATTTCCCAGGAAGGTCTTATGAGGGGATCTTCAGCACACAGCAAAGCCCATGCTGCACCTGCAATACTCCAGCCTGCTTCTCAGCATCCCTCTACCTACTGAGAGTGCTTTAAAAAACATTATAAAATGTAAATGTTCAAAAATAACAGTTGATAAAGCCTGTTCATATTTGATTAACATAATTTCTGCTAGCACATGAACAGCAGTTTAAACTGTTTATCTGCAGCTCTAGTGCTGCGACATTCACACTGAAACACGAGGCCTTCGTTACAGAATGGTAGCAAATGATGGATATGAGATCATCTCCCATTCCCGTTCGCAGGGCCACACTTAACATTCCCAAGCGTGTGAGGAGATAAAACAGTTTAGTAAATACTATCGTGCTCTGTGGCCTGAGCTCTCTGCCATTAAAGTAAGAGTATGATGTAAACACAAAAGCCAGCCTTCAGTTGGATAATGGGAAGTGTATCACTCGGGTCTCAGACAGGAAAGAAAAGAGCTGCGGATGCCCATCCTTACTCAATACAGATGCAACTCAAACAACATTTGTGCCACGATGTTCACACCCTTAAAGGCTAGGAATAATTACCCCAGCACAGCAGAGCACAGCTGTTGCTTAAACAATGGTGCTCTCCTACACAGTGCTTGTGTGTGACTGAGACTTTTCAAAGGTATAAAACACAACCAACAGAAATCATGATTATAACAATGAATGGGCACCTGACAGAAGTGCACATTGACTGTGTAGGATGTGCATCTCTCAGCTCTCTATAATGATATCTAGCACTATCCCAGCTGCAGACATCTGGAGGAACACAGTCAGCACTCCCCAAACAGACCAGAGGGAATCAATGCAAGCTAATCTGCAGTAAAATGTCTTCAGCCTCTCTGCACTTTCCTGGTAACTCCTGTAGCACAGGAGGCAACAGTTCACACGTTGTGAAATAAACATATAATCCACTCCTGCAGTTGCGTGTCATTACTTGCTGGATGCAACAGAAAGTGTTTCACAAGCTGCAGAGTAAATGGCTTATGCTCATCTGAAGAGAGCCAGGACTTCACTTTGAAAAAACACGTGTTTGAGATATATAAAGGAAGTATTTCACATCTGAGAGCGATTGGTATAACTGTAAACAGTGTTCAGAATCCCAGCCACCCACGACACTGTACACACACAGCCTGCGCTCTGGAGGGGCAACCTTGGCAGTGAGATCAAAGCCCGAGACAAAGCATGACACTTCATGGAAATTGATTTTTATAACAAGGGAAATTAAAGAGCAGATCAAGTCTGACATATGATGAGGGGCCACAGTGCGCATTCCCCCAAAGGGTGGCAGTGACTGCTGCACACTGCTATGGTTTCCATAACAACAGTGGAAAGGTTGCCATGGTACACTGCAAAGTAAGTGAAGGTGAAAAGTAGTAATTGCTCTGCCTGCATCAAGTGACTAGTTTGTTCACAGTTTACAGTCATCCAGGGTCTGCCTAAGTAAATCAATCAGATAAGACTGATGCATCAGTCAAAGTACATCAACAAACCAGTGGCAAACCAGAAATATGGACGTGTCTGCAGGCCACCTCACATCACAATGGGGGGAATCACATGCTTTGTACATTCATACAGGAGTGAGAATGTCGGTTGCAGGAGGAGTATTGGGAATGCAGTGTGAAGCACCAGGCCCTGCACCAGGCTGACTGTAGGCTACCGACAACCAAACCAGCAGGCATGGAGCTGCGGTGTTTTGCAGCCTCTCTTGCGGTGATCGGGGGGATATCAGACGGTGGGTGCGCTGCCCTCAGTTCACTCACCCTCTCCTCCCTCTGGCACAAAGGATGCTGTGATGATGTCGATATCTGCACAGTTCATCACAATCTGATTGGTAGCCTGTATGACCTACAAGCAACAGAAAACAAGAACAGAAATTAAAACCACAGTGTTATAGTCCAGCAATGTAACGGCCCATCTAGAGCGAAAGGCAGCAAAGCAGTCCAGAAAGCATTCCAGCACTTGGCTCTCTGGAGACAACAGCCGCAACTGATCCTGCAGGTCCTGGCTCCTGGCAACTGTGCATCTAACTAACCAGTAAAAATATACACCTGACATTGAAAGAAACTATTAGCTTCACACAATTTTTTCACCCACAATAATGTTTTCCTGGATTGAACAATTCTGGTATCAGTGATAATAATGGCATATCACTAAAACCCAGTGTATTTAGTAAGTAACCGTCCATCGAATGCAAAAAAGCATAGAGAATCTCTGTAATAGCCACGCCGCTCAGCTGACTGGTTACCCCATGTTCCCAGCTGGAACCTCATAGCTGATCACTTGAAGGTGGAAATTAAGAGTGAATTTGTTGGGTCACTGGAGGACAGTTGGCACCCTGTGTGTGATGCAATCTGCTGACACTGAAGTTGTTTTGTTGTGCTTTGCACAGCTAGTGTGTCTAAGGCTTGTGAACTCTTATAAAACTTCTGTCAATAACTACAGAGGCTCATATCAGCAGTGCAGCACATAACAATGCTCCACTGCAGGCAGAGTGTTTGAGGCAGGAAGAACTTTCAGTTCAGTTTTTTCAGTTCCATTGTCAAACAGTAACACATTTTCTACAGCCTGTGAAAACATGGATAATATGAGCATGGGCTGCAAGTCTGCAGTGTGGGGGAAAGGGAACAACTGACTTACCAGCATGGCAAGAATTGTGTGGTGACTGGCTTAATCAGAGGACGTAATTCTGCATCATTGAAGGTGCTCACTTTGCATTTTCTCAAATACTCCATGTGGGCATAATCTTATTTCAAACAAATGAATGTACATCTCAGCACTGAAGCAACATCTCCGTGCATCAGCAGGACTCTAAATAACTTGAGGCCGAGCAGTATCGAATGCAAGCTTAGTAAAAGATAAAGGAAGAACAAATACTATGGTGCAAGTGCACGCAGCACCTCATTCAGGCTGAGTGAAGCAGGAGCATTCAGAGGACACTTGACTTCCCGGGTTTTAATGCTAGTGTAGGACAAAGACACACCCCAAAACAATCACATGGCTTTAGAATTTGAAAAGCTTCCTTTCAGCTGACCTGAACTTTACAGAATGAGGAGCGAGCTGCACACAGCCTGCAATACAGCACATGGCCATGTAACCCTGAGAGCAGGTGAGTGGAGCTGGAGCTGCAATCCCACTGTCGGGTGTCTGGGAATTCAACACTGCCTCTAAATCTACAGCGCTGCACTTTGCCTCCAAATGGATCTGCATGGTCTTTCCCATGCTATCACATATCACAAGTAACAGAATTAGCATGCCATGAAAGCCTGTTTGTAAGGAGGTTATAATCCCCATTAAATCCTTATCCTCATAGAATATCGACAGCTATACATTTAAAAAGGGAAACTATATGATGGTCACATTAAATTCAATAGATGTCTCTAACCCCACTCCATTTGCACTGAAGAGTGATTGGGGGAATAGCACATTCTTCCACTTTTTCTCACTAAGGGTACAAGGATTCACTATGGATCTTTCCATTTACATACACACACGTATTAAAAAAACACACACGCAAGTATATACACACACACATATACATACACAAACACACACACTCAATTTGCTGATTTCCAAGGCAAAATTTGTATGTCAGCTACTTCATTACAGGCTAATCATACTATCCGGTGTTTTTAAGATCCACTGACATAGCTTTCATAATAGACTGGAAAGCAGTTTGCAAATGGAGTGGCTTAAAGCCAGCATGTGTTTTAGTCTTCAGGGAGGATGTCTGTGTGAAAAGGCCTTGCTCGTCTCTCTCAGAATGCAGATTCCCCGTCCCCATGCACACTGGTTATTTTCCACAGCCTATAACAGCGCTCTCGAATGACAACCACAACCTTGTATAATGACTGAACCAAATAACACAAAAGATCACGTTCATGTACAACATGTCTGTCCAAGCTTTAGCCGCTTCAATGTGCCATTATTCAGTTATAGACTGGAAGCTGCAATGAGATGATTATGCAGAATTTAAAAATATTTTTAAAATCATCATACAAGTACACAGCAAATATGAACTGTAGTGAGAATAAAAATAATAAAAGTGTTAAAGCAACAGACAACAACAATTGAAAATAGGATACTGGGAACAGCTTAAATTTCTTTCAAATAAACTAGGGATCCATAGTAGTTCCTTTTGTTACTGCTTTCCTTTAGGGGGCAAATAACAGTGACTGTGGTTGGGACCTGGGCTAGGGCACTGTCTTGCCCTGGATACAGGATTACTGC
This sequence comes from Amia ocellicauda, assembly GCF_036373705.1. NCBI lineage: Eukaryota > Metazoa > Chordata > Actinopteri > Amiiformes > Amiidae > Amia > Amia ocellicauda. The sequence continues at coordinate 29,139,178 of NC_089852.1, forward strand.
AGTTCAGTGCAGCTGGCTGGAAACAAGTGGGCTGGTGTGGGCTGCTGTGGGAATCTGTTATCATGAAAAGTTGAGGTCTATTCAGAAAACAACGTGATCATGTTTTTCCAACATTTGTAAAAATAACTACATTAAAATGGGTATTCATAAAAATCTCCTATATAATCCAGTATGTTGCTGCCTAAACTCACAGTCCTAAGTGATGACTTAACTGCTGGCTAGTCACATACTTTAGGTCAAATGTTTTTCTATTCCATGGAAAAAATAATACTTCAAAGAACTCTGTGGGACAAAACATTAAAAACATTATTCAAAACATTATTGTAGTCACATCACAAAATCTCAGAGTTAGAATGAGAATCTTGACAGAATAATAGGTTTTGCTTTTTTTACATTCTGAAGGGAGCATACCGTCCTCTGTCAGAATACAGTATGCTGTGGGACCCTAAATGCCATTTTTGGGGGGAAATCACTGCTGGAATACTATAAGCATACCATTATATAATATGTTGAATTTAAAAATTGTTGCAGAAATGAAGACCAATAACACCTTTTTGAATGACACAATTGGGAAACAAAATGTATAATAAAGGTAAGGCAACAGGGACACATGACAAGACTGAGACAGCAGAGCTGGCCCACTGGCCCAGTTAAACAGGTCGTCTCAGCTCTGAGTCACAGCCCTTGGTGGGAGTGCTGACTGATGAACAATGGCAGCTGGGAGCATGGTCTTCACAGAGAGCTGTCACGGCTTAGCAGCCCAATAGCAACACAGGATGAGTAGTTATCAATATCCTCTCTCACAATTGTCAGAACTGCCGCTTTGCTGGATGATGGGAGACTGCGACTGGACCTTCACGATTCATTCCCCACACAGCATTTTACAGCCGGCACTTAATGATCAATTATAGCTACACCTTAATGACAAATTCTTTACCCATATGATGATACATGTTTGTCATGTAAAGAGGGAATACTGAACTGTCTAAATAAGAAGAAAGTGTTCGGGAGAAGGAAAGCAGTAATGTAAAGCCTCATTCTGAGCCTCAAGTATCGCTCATCGCCTCCTGCTTTCTACACATTTCTCTGCAGCTTTAGGTACGTGTATAATGGAGATCTTGTCCTAAATTAAATGCTACCACTAACAAGGAACATAGCAAGTCAGTAGACACTTCACGGAGCAGACACTAGAATGCGACATCACAACAGTGCCACTAAACACATGAAGTGTGTGACTGCTGCAGGCAAATGCAATGTACTTGACTTGAAACCAAAATTAACTATTTGCATTGGGCCTCTAGACCTCACAACTCTAGCAATGCTTTCAACCTTTTACAGTATAAATATTATTGACTATGTGCAAACTGGTTTCTTTACAAGATTGTCTCCCTCTCCCGTCCTACACCACAGGCTGTAATTAGCATGGTTAACCCATGTCCATTTGCCATATGTGTTGCACTGAATGGAGCTCTGGTTGAGCTGTTTTTAACAACCGCCATGGATAAGGGTGTTTGCTATGATATAAATAAGAAATAATAACATGCTGAACTAGATTATTGTATATTAAACAAACTAAACATAAAAAAACAACAACAACAACAAAGAATCGAGCGTGAAACATACTGAACTGATGTGCTTTCATTGTATTCTCTGTGATCGCTTCACTGCACATTTAAACATTTTGAGATTAACTTTGATTAAGTTTATTGTGCTGTAGTTCACTGTAAAATCATATTAATGCAAACCTTGTTCAATTCACCTTTTGGTTACAGAAAACCTTTCAAGGCATTTACACCAAGACAAGATGATCTGTTGGAGCCTCCTTATCAAGGCCTGAGTGTGGTTTATATTCATAAGGAATTTCTGCCAATAAATAAATAATAATAATAGGACTGGTCGTCTAAACCACAGATTTATGGAGCACTTAAGTGCACTTTCACCGACCCACGTTAGCCTAAACACTTCTTACACTGCAGAAGGGAATTTAAAAATGAGACTGTGGATGTCTGCTAGCATGCTCTCAGTCTCGTACAATTGTGCAGGGTCTAGGGTGAGATTAAAAAGATCTACAAAATAATACATTAAGACACGGGATTGCATAAAGCAGCCCTTTGCTTTGACATTTAAACTGGGCTCCACAGCGAAGGCGGAAGCCCAGAGCTCTGCAGAAAAGTCATTCGCCTGGAATGATAATTGAATGGTCATTATTGTGACTATTGTAACTGAAATATTTTACCTCCCTTCGTTATGATTATTTGTGTAATATGTGAATGCACAGTTTGACAACATGTATACTATTATATAACAGTCGCTCTACCTACACTGTATAATAAGTAGTAACGCTAATCTGGGAAGGATACATACAGGACAGCCCCCTTCGTGGATACAGTAAACGACATTACGTAACGCAGGCAGTACCGTTGAGCTGCGCTGTCTGCTGCTGGGTGCCTTACCTCCACAGCGGCCTCCAGCTTCCCCTCGAAGGTGAAGTCGATGAGGTCGGGCTTCAGGCACAACCCGTAGTTGACGGGGTAGACGTCAGTGGGTAGCCGCTCGAAGGGCCTCCTCTCTGGCATGGTGTCTGTCACTGGAGCTCGGCTGGAATCGCTGGCGGAGACGACACTGGCTCTCGGTTTCACTGTGAACCGGGCTGGAGAGCAGAGCAGAGTGGCTTTCGAGAGCAAAACGTGGCTTTGGGGGATTATTTCTCTGACAGATGACAGGAAAATCCGACGGCTAAAGACCAGCAGCATAGAAATACCGAACTGTGCCCGTTCCCTCTGCCGACCGAAAACACAGACGCGCCGTGCGTGCGTGCGTGGCCCCGCGAGAAAGTGACGTCAGCACGCCGCTCACCAACGCGCTTGAGCCCTCCCTGCAATATAGCACTGTGTCATACAGCACTGTGTCATACAGCACTGTGTCATACAGCACTGTGTCATATAGCACTGTGTCATACAGCACTGTGTCATACAGCACTGTGTCATATAGCACTGTGTCATACAGCACTGTGTAACATAGCACTGTGTCATACAGCACTGTGTCATATAGCACTGTGTCATACAGCACTGTGTCATATAGCACTGTGTCATACAGCACTGTGTCATACAGCACTGTGTAACATAGCACTGTGTCATACAGCACTGTGTCATACAGCACTGTGTAACATAGCACTGTGTCATACAGCACTGTGTAACATAGCACTGTGTCATATAGCACTGTGTCATACAGCACTGTGTCATACAGCACTGTGTAACATAGCACTGTGTCATATAGCACTGTGTCATACAGCACTGTGTCATACAGCACTGTGTAACATAGCACTGTGTCATATAGCACTGTGTCATACAGCACTGTGTAACATAGCACTGTGTCATACAGCACTGTGTCATACAGCACTGTGTCATATAGCACTGTGTCATATAGCACTGTGTCATACAGCACTGTGTCATACAGCACTGTGTAACATAGCACTGTGTCATACAGCACTGTGTAACATAGCACTGTGTCATATAGCACTGTGTCATACAGCACTGTGTCATACAGCACTGTGTAACATAGCACTGTGTCATACAGCACTGTGTAACATAGCACTGTGTCATATAGCACTGTGTCATACAGCACTGTGTCATATAGCACTGTGTAACATAGCACTGTGTCATACAGCACTGTGTCATACAGCACTGTGTAACATAGCACTGTGTCATACAGCACTGTGTCATACAGCACTGTGTCATATAGCACTGTGTCATACAGCACTGTGTCATATAGCACTGTGTCATACAGCACTGTGTCATACAGCACTGTGTAACATAGCACTGTGTCATACAGCACTGTGTCATATAGCACTGTGTCATACAGCACTGTGTAACATAGCACTGTGTCATACAGCACTGTGTAACATAGCACTGTGTCATATAGCACTGTGTCATACAGCACTGTGTCATACAGCACTGTGTAACATAGCACTGTGTCATACAGCACTGTGTAACATAGCACTGTGTCATATAGCACTGTGTCATATAGCACTGTGTCATACAGCACTGTGTCATATAGCACTGTGTCATACAGCACTGTGAAACATAGCACTGTGTAACATAGCACTGTGTCATACAGCACTGTGTCATACAGCACTGTGTAACATAGCACTGTGTCATACAGCACTGTGTCATACAGCACTGTGTCATATAGCACTGTGTAACATAGCACTGTGTCATATAGCACTGTGTCATACAGCACTGTGAAACATAGCACTGTGTCATACAGCACTGTGTCATACAGCACTGTGTAACATAGCACTGTGTCATACAGCACTGTGTCATATAGCACTGTGTCATATAGCACTGTGTCATACAGCACTGTGTCATATAGCACTGTGTCATACAGCACTGTGTAACATAGCACTGTGTCATACAGCACTGTGTCATATAGCACAGTGTCATACAGCACTGTGTCATATAGCACTGTGTAACATAGCACTGTGTAACATAGCACTGTGTAACATAGCACTGTGTCATACAGCACTGTGTAACATAGCACTGTGTCATATAGCACTGTGTAACATAGCACTGTGTCATACAGCACTGTGTCATACAGCACTGTGTAACATAGCACTGTGTCATATAGCACTGTGTCATACAGCACTGTGTCATACAGCACTGTGTCATATAGCACTGTGTAACATAGCACTGTGTCATACAGCACTGTCATACAGCACTGTGTAACATAGCACTGTGTCATATAGCACTGTGTAACATAGCACTGTGTCATACAGCACTGTGTCATACAGCACTGTGTCATATAGCACTGTGTAACATAGCACTGTGTCATACAGCACTGTGTCATATAGCACTGTGTAACATAGCACTGTGTCATATAGCACTGTGTCATACAGCACTGTGTCATACAACACTGTGTCATACAGCACTGTGTAACATAGCGCTGTGTAATATAGCACTGTGTCATACAGCACTACAATATAGCACTGTGTCATACAACACTGTGTAACAGCACTGTGTCATACAGCACTGTGTCATACAGCACTGTGTCATATAGCACTGTGTAACATAGCACTGTGTCATACAGCACTGTGTCATACAACACTGTGTCATATAGCACTGTGTAACATAGCACTGTGTCATACAGCACTGTGTCATACAGCACTGTGTCATACAGCACTGTGTCATACAACACTGTGTCATACAGCACTGTGTAACATAGCACTGTGTCATACAGCACTACAATATAGCACTGTGTCATACAACACTGTGTAACAGCACTGTGTCATACAGCACTGTGTCATACAGCACTGTGTCATATAGCACTGTGTAACATAGCACTGTGTCATACAGCACTGTGTCATACAACACTGTGTCATATAGCACTGTGTAACATAGCACTGTGTCATACAGCACTGTGTCATACAGCACTGTGTCATACAACACTGCGTCATACAGCACTGCGTCATACAGCACTGTGTCATACAACACTGCGTCATACAGCACTGTGTCATACAGCACTGTGTCATACAACACTGCGTCATACAACACTGCGTCATACAGCACTGTGTCATACAGCACTGTGTCATACAACACTGCGTCATACAGCACTGCGTCATACAGCACTGTGTCATACAGCACTGTGTAACATAGCACTGTGTCATACAGCACTGTGTAACATAGCACTGTGTCATATAGCACTGTGTCATACAGCACTGTGTCATACAGCACTGTGTAACATAGCACTGTGTCATACAGCACTGTGTAACATAGCACTGTGTCATATAGCACTGTGTCATACAGCACTGTGTCATACAGCACTGTGTCATATAGCACTGTGTAACATAGCACTGTGTCATATAGCACTGTGTCATACAGCACTGTGAAACATAGCACTGTGTAACATAGCACTGTGTCATACAGCACTGTGTCATACAGCACTGTGTAACATAGCACTGTGTCATACAGCACTGTGTCATACAGCACTGTGTCATATAGCACTGTGTAACATAGCACTGTGTCATATAGCACTGTGTCATACAGCACTGTGAAACATAGCACTGTGTCATACAGCACTGTGTCATACAGCACTGTGTAACATAGCACTGTGTCATACAGCACTGTGTCATATAGCACGGTGTCATACAGCACTGTGTCATATAGCACTGTGTAACATAGCACTGTGTAACATAGCACTGTGTCATATAGCACTGTGTCATACAGCACTGTGTAACATAGCACTGTGTCATATAGCACTGTGTAACATAGCACTGTGTCATACAGCACTGTGTCATACAGCACTGTGTAACATAGCACTGTCATATAGCACTGTGTCATACAGCACTGTGTCATACAGCACTGTGTCATATAGCACTGTGTAACATAGCACTGTGTCATACAGCACTGTCATACAGCACTGTGTAACATAGCACTGTGTCATATAGCACTGTGTAACATAGCACTGTGTCATACAGCACTGTGTCATACAGCACTGTGTCATATAGCACTGTGTAACATAGCACTGTGTCATACAGCACTGTGTCATACAGCACTGTGTCATATAGCACTGTGTAACATAGCACTGTGTCATATAGCACTGTGTCATACAGCACTGTGTCATACAGCACTGTGTCATACAACACTGTGTCATACAGCACTGTGTAACATAGCACTGTGTCATATAGCACTACAATATAGCACTGTGTCATACAGCACTGTGTAACATAGCGCTGTGTAATATAGCACTGTGTCATACAGCACTACAATATAGCACTGTGTCATACAACACTGTGTAACAGCACTGTGTCATACAGCACTGTGTCATACAGCACTGTGTCATATAGCACTGTGTAACATAGCACTGTGTCATACAGCACTGTGTCATACAGCACTGTGTAACATAGCACTGTGTCATACAGCACTGTGTCATACAACACTGCGTCATACAGCACTGCGTCATACAGCACTGTGTCATACAGCACTGGACTATTGCACTGCAGAATATAGCACAGCTGCAGAATCCCAGGACAGTTTGATTCATTGTCTGAGCCATCTTAAACCATATGAAGTTTAAAAGCCCCGTTAGATTTGTAATATTTTCAGAAAACTGAATGATAGTATATTGACACATTCCTAATACACTTCGACAATAAATAACCAGTGGTCGGCCTGTGCAGTCTAGTGTTGCTGTGCATTGCCTACATGCGCAGCTGCCCGACGCACGTCCAGCGCCATCTGCAGACCCGCAGCGCCCCCATCTTGTGGAGTGCGACCCGGCGGATGATGTCACCGAGCAGCGGTCAGCGCCCTGCCCCCTGCTGGCGGCTGTGCTTATGACACGCAGCCTCTGCAGAGATGCGCGGACGAGGCGGTAATCGTGCTGTTCAATTCAAACCGCTTTGCTGGCACGACAGCAGTAGACGGGTATTGCCAACGCAGTCCAGAGATGATAAGAAACCATATTTCAATATTGCACAAACCACAAACACGTATTTAAACTGCTCAACTAAGACCTGCTCAACCACAGTGCATTACAAATAACTCACCATTTCACTAATGAAACTGATGTCTATCTTTCCAAAACAATTATGTAAATGTAAATGAATTGTCTCCCCCCACACAGATTACTCTAAACAACAAGCACCCCCCCAACACACACATCCCCACCACATTTCCCCCTTTCCTCTGCGTGAGGAAAAGATTCCCAGTCATGGAAATTTACACATTTTAAAGAGGAAACAAACATTGAGGAACAGTGTGAGCATGTCCTTGAAGTGTCTGTTATAAGACAAAGCGTCTTGGACTGTCAAAAGAGATGGGAAAGCAAATGAGCCAAGAGCTAGGGTTTTGATTTTTGTTTTTTCTTCTCCCCAGCACTGTACAATAAATCACCACCTTAGGACCATCATTCCCAGTCTTCTGCTTGTTTCCCTAGACCCCATCCTAGTGCACCCCGGTGAAGAACAGTGTCAGGAAAAGGTAAAGAAAACCACAACAAAAACCGTCACATTAATTAAAATAAAAAGTAAATAATATAAAAAAGATAATACAAAATACATAATAATGCATACTATTAAAAAGAAAACGATATATAGAGAAAATGTCGAATACAAATTATAGAACACATCTGACGGTGGATGCTGAAGGTGAATTAAACAAGAGAGAGAAGTCTGTGTCAGCATAAAAATGTCCGAGTCACTGTTGCTCTGGTCTCTGGTCCAGTCACATCAGACACACAGATCGGCGGGTCCAGTCCGGTCCGTCTCGGGTGAAACAGCTGACCGGAGCTCGTCTGTCATGCACTGCAGTAAGATCAATTGATTTGACAAATGTGTGATCATGTTTGTCTTATTTTTGTGTCAATTATGGTGATATCAATATCGACCTGTTTTCATCAAAACTAAAAGCAAATACATACATTTTCCACTTGCTGTGTGTGTGTTATGGGTGAGCAGCTGGTGCAGCCCTGTGTGTATCAGAGTGGGGCAGCAGCAGCTCAGTGTAACAGCAATCAAATGTATTCAAATGTAATAATGAATTAGCCTGGACCTGTGGCTCGCTGAGACCAGTCGACATCAAACGCCTGGTTTCATTAATATATAAAAATAATAAAACAGGGGACCAAAGAACATAAATCTTATTATGTAGTGTTTGTCCCCACCCTGTGGTCAGAGTAAGAATGGCAGACATGAGTTTATTAAATGTAGTTTGCGCATTATTAGTACTGCCATGTTCTGCAATTGTGCAATTGAGAGATGGCGCAGTTTTGCGGATGTATGTTTTGGCGAACAGGCAGGACCATCTACATTACACTAGTACTGTTATTTGATATCACTCCTTTTATAGGAATGATTTTACCAGTGGATGTTTAAACAAGTGTGTTTTAAATGTGCTGCTGCATTGAGCACAACAGCCGCATTTGTAATTAAGATCTGGTATGGGAGCCACATGTGTCTCTTAAATTAAAGCACCCAGGCAGACCTTCCCTTTAGTTTGGAGAACAAAACCCGATTGAAAAGCCAGTATTTGTTAGTCAGTAACACCTCAACCGCGCCGTGCAAACTGTGCTCAGGTCAGTCGCTGCCCCTTCGCCCTGCAAGGCTGTTCACGTGTATTTGAGAACCATGCGACTCTTAGACAAGTCGTAACCCCAGATTAATCAACAAAACACTATTTATATTATCCCCCCCACCCAGAAAATAATGACATGAAATAGTAGAATTCAAATATTGTTCTTCGAGAACATCTCAAATGTATATTTTTTAAAAGCAGGCTTTTGAATATAAACGATTCTTACGAAAATGTTTTTTTTTTTTCTATTTTGTCTAGCTTATATGAATAAGCAACTGGACTGTCAGATTTCAACTTTTTTTTCAGGGTAGGGGAAAGATTTGGCACCTTTAATGTTTTCATTATCAGTCAAAATGGAAAAATAAGATTGAAAACTGACCGTCTTTCAAGAAAAGAGGAAAATAATCCAACAAATCATGTTAAGTATGCCCAATAAGCAGTTAAGCTCCTGTTGAGAATACCTATGAAAACAGAGTAAATGACTTGGTATAGACAAGTCCACAAAGCACTTTACAAAGCTAATCAAGTGCTGTGAAATATTAATATGTAGATTTTTCTTACAACAGAAAATTATGTAATGTTTTATAACATTTCAGATTTGCAGCAAAAAAGTTATCTATAGAATGTGGGCCCTATTTAGGACGTTACTTATGCGAGATACAAGGGGTCTATATCTTATCTGTACAATGTAGGCCACATTTCAGTTTACAGTGTATGCTTCACAAAGACTGGTCACATTTTTCACTTTTAGGCTATAGAAAAGGTCTAGGCAAAGAACTGGAAAATAAGTGCTCTTCACAGGATTGCACTACTCAGACGGGTAGATGGGGGTGTACATGAGATGGCTTTTTTTTTTTATATCCAAATCATTACAGAATAAAGTTGCGTTTCTTCATAGAACAGCACAGCTCCTGCAAAAACCCCACTGGGGGACCGAGAGGCAGGATGCATCGCTCTACACCCCACTTCTAGGGTCCTCATCAGGCCTTGTCTTTTTTGAATGACTAAGCTTTGTGGAAAAACCTTGCAAGTTGAAAAGTACATTTGTATTAAAACTTTCAAGTATTCGATGGTTGGCTTTGTATTTAGAACTCACCACTTTCCTCCCTTAGTATTTTAGTCTACTCCAGGAAAACCTGTATCCTGTCCCCAATAACTCCCTTGCAAAGTCAGTCACAAAAGGGAAGTATCACGAAGATTACAGAGGTCTTAAACAAAAAACTTTTATTAACTCAAGATGAAGTCAATACAAAACCATTAATATACAATGAAACTGTCCTCAGAGCACCAGGGCTGCCTGGGAACTGGCAGATCAGCACTTTGTAATCCAGGTGAAATGTCCAGTTTGAGAGCAGTCTCTCCTGGTGAGGGTCATGGAGCAGGAAGAGAAAAGGAGGATCATGATTATTGACAAGTGTATCAAAATAAAGTCAATACATTATGCAAAATACAAGTCCTGACTACAGTTATGTACACCAACTAATTATGCTGCAGAATGTCTAGTAACAGCTCATGAAATCAAATCCAAATTTTCAAGTCATATGAAACCAATTACACGTTGGTCTCTTAATGTTGCCTAACCCTGCAAAATCAGTATTTTTAGCTTTCAGACACTTTGAGACCATACACCTGTTCACAGTGTGGGAAGAGCTTCTCCCAGGCACATGTCCAACACCAACCGAACCAACACGCGAGACTGTACAGGTGACGGGTGCAGCAGTACAATGAGAGGCAACGTCAGTCAAGGTGCAACATTTTTAATTTCCACTGCAATAGAATAATGAAAGCTCTGTTGGGCTTGACCAATACAGGTAAACCTCACTTTGCACGAGACGGACGCACTGCATCAATGGGGACAGGCTCCTAAAGAAACTAGTTAAAAACTAATAAATGTGCTGATAATTTTTGTTCCTGGGTAGTAAGTTATTTCTGAATTGCTTATGCCTTAAAAGTATAGAAAATTGATATTCCTCATAAACATTGCTTTTGTGACCAGGACAGTGATAGTTTGAAATGTAACTATGAGAAAATGGGCAAATGTCTTTTCGTTCACTTCCAAGTCTACTCCTAAATCTTTTGTAGTGATTTGTTACTTTATTATAAATACGTTAATTTGGATTAGTTTTTTTTTTTTACTTGGAAGTGAACGAAGACACAAATTCACCAGTTTTCTCAGTTACATTTCAAAATATCACTGTCCTGGTCACTTAAGCAACACCACCAACAGTGAAAGTTCAATACAACATGAAAAATGTTTCTCGTTTAGTTTCCATGGTTTGACTCTGACCTGCACTAAGGAGCTGCTCTCAGATGTCCGTCCACAGCTCTCTCCTCTCGGTGGAAAGGGCTCCCACTGAGCCGCAGCACTGGGAGCAGGAGTGGGGCTCCAGGCTGAGGAAGGACACGGAGCCACAGGCGGAGGGCTTAACAGGATCGGAGGGTGCACCCAGGGCGTCAGTTAACACAGTGGAGCCCAGCATCAGACCGAGTTCAATGACACCAATCACCAACCTGGGGATATTATAGAAGCGTCTGTACTCTGGCCACTGAACGTCCTGTACATGGGCTGTCTGACCTGGGGCTTGAAGGACACAGTATCCGCTGCCCAGAGGAAGGGGCTCGTGGTGGGAATGACAACAGAGAAACCATTACAGCAAGCAGAGCTGCATCCCCAGCCTCCTGGCTCCCACACTCCCCTCTCACCCGCACCTTAGAGACATTCAGACACTTTGATAAACAAGTGCATTCACAGCAGAGACTGGACATCTGCAGCCGCCAGTGTGGAAGTGCTTCAGGCGGATAAATGTACCTTAAATATCACCAGGAAACTCACGAGGGAGATGGACTTCCTAGGCACATGTACAAGAGTGAACTCGCATGGGAGAGATACCGTACTGCTGCACCCGTCACATGTACAACCACAGGCAACAGTCAGGTGCAACATCTGTATTTAGCTTCCACTGCAAATGAATGATGAAAGTTGCCATCACACACACAGCAAGCCCCGCTGCTCAAACGGCCTGCACACCGGGCAGAGGGGTAGGTGCTTTGCAAATGCCTGATGGCCATAAATGCACACTATTCGACATTCATAACCTCGTTCGGATTAGATTGTATGCATGGTGCAGTGTGGGGGAGCGGCTGACAATGTGTGATCCTGCTGTATTGGAAAGGGATGCGCCACACTAACTAAACAGGTCTGAGACACCGAGAACAAGGCTAATGAAAGGATGGCGTTAACTCTGTGCAGCTCCACTCCAGCACACAGTCCTCAGTGGGAAACTGTTAGAAGCATGTGTCGTACAACCGCCAACAGCAAACCAACATAGAAGATGTGCCAAAACACATGCACTCATCTACTAAATTACTGGCGCCACTGATAAAGAGGAGAATAAAGGTTGTATAGAAAACATTTAATATGTAGAAAGCGATTGTCTATAACTCGCACTAAAAACATACATGGTTTATAATTAAATTGCGATGCACCACTCAGTTGCCTAACGGTGACTGTCAGACCAGCCCACCTGCTCACGGATTGGGTCAGGAAGACCCGTCACTCAAACCTAGTGGACCAATGGAGAGCTGACTGACGCCTCCCTGAGCCCCGCCCTCAAGACAAAACGGCGCCAAAACGGGAAAAAAAAAAAACCTAAAGCAAAGAAACTGGCGCGAAAGCCGGTGCCCTCGCTTTAACACTATTCTCTTTCAATTATCTTTTGATACGATTGGCTTATAATTCTATACATTGCGATTTCGATTGTTTCATCTCAACATTGTGTTTCTCAATTGTTTGTTTTGAATAGTTACTTATGGCGCTAATCTGAGCCCAAATGAAAGGGATACATTCACTATATTTATTGGAATTGAAAGTTTTCCTTGCAGTACGTTTTGGAAACATGTTCGGTTCCTTTATGGTTCTCTATTCATTAATAAAACACCCGAATTCAGTTAACGGGTCTACCGCCCTCAACACCGGACTCAAGGGCGCCGGCCTGCAGAGAGCACGGGTTCATTCCCTCTGCGCATGTCAGTACGTTTTGTTACCGAGTTGTCTTAGGCGCCCGACGGCTCACGGAGGCCGAGTCCCGCCGCGGCGATTGAGCCCCTGGGGTGACCCTTACCCAACAGGACCAGGCGCGGTCTTCCGCTCACAAACACCCCGCCGCATATACAGAAACGGCGAGACAGTAAAGGGACACCAATTACTACATTTCAGACGCCATTTTGTGAACCGTGCTCAGCTACAGCGGCCAGTTTTCTCTCCAGAGCAAAACACCTCAGTCATCCAACTTCTAGCGCGCCATGCCCACTTCGACGCAGATATTTATAATAATAATAATAATAATAATAATAATAACCTCAGTAATCAAATGTTACTCACGAGCGAAGCTGCCCTCAGGCCTGGCGTGGCCGGCAAAGTAAAGGACAGGTAGAGAAAGGAGGAAGAGGACAAGAACAAGGATGCACGACACTGATGGAAAATGTAGGGAAACAGACGTAAAGACAATGACAGCGCAGCGGGAAACAACGGCACGAAGCCGCGGGAAAAGAGGCGCAGCGGCGCCCGCAGCCCCTCATATACCCCGTATGGAGGCGGGACTAAAGCGCAAACGGCGCCAATAAGCCGAGAGCGCTGCCACTCAACCTGTAACTAAGGACCCGCGCAACACATTACATCACTGAACATACACGAACCTTTTATTTTTAATGACTAATTTGCTTAATTAATTAATATTGTAATATTTTAACTTATTTTTTTTATTAATTAAATAAAATCGTGCTTAGCAAGGTGCTTAGCAAGGTGAGGGAAAAAAGTATTTGATCCCCTGCTGATTTTGTACGTTTGCCCACTGACAAAGAAATGATCAGTCTATAATTTTAATGGTAGGTGTATTTTAACAGTGAGAGACAGAATAACAACAAAAGAAAACAGAAAAACGCATTTCAAAAAAGTTATAAATTGATTTGCATGTTAATGAGGGAAATACGTATTTGATCCCCAATCAATCAGCAAGATTTCTGGCTCCCAGGTGTCTTTTATACAGGTAACGAGCTGAGATTAGGAGCACTCTCTTAAAGGGACTCTCCTAATCTCAGCTCGTTACCTGTATAAAAGACACCTGTCCACAGAAGCAATCAATCAATCAGATTCCAAACTCTCCACCATGGCCAAGACCAAAGAGCTGTCCAAGGATGTCAGGGACAAGATTGTAGACCTACACAAGGCTGGAATGGGCTACAAGACCATCGCCAAGCAGCTTGGTGAGAAGGTGACAACAGTTGGTGCGATTATTTGTAAATGGAAGAAACACAAAATAACTGTCAGTCTCCCTCGGTCTGGGGCTCCATGCAAGATCTCACCTCGTGGAGTTTCAATGATCATGAGAACGGTGAGGAATCAGCCCAGAACTACACGGGAGGATCTTGTTAATGATCTCAAGGCAGCTGGGACCATAGTCACCAAGAAAACAATTGGTAACACACTACGCCGTGAAGGACTGAAATCCTGCAGCACCCGCAAGGTCCCCCTGCTCAAGAAAGCACATGTACAGGCCCGTCTGAAGTTTGCCAACATCTGAATGATTCAGAGGAGAACTGGGTGAAAGTGTTGTGGTCAGATGAGACCAAAATCGAGCTCTTTGGCATCAACTCAATTCGCCGTGTTTGGAGGAGGAGGAATGACCCCAAGAACACCATCCCCACCGTCAAACATGGAGGTGGAAACATTATGCTTTGGGGGTGTTTTTCTGCTAAGGGGACAGGACAACTGCAACGCATCAAAGGGACGATGGACGGGGCCATGTACCGTCAAATCTTGGGTGAGAACCTCCTTCCCTCAGCCAGGGCTTTGAAAATGGGTCGTGGATGGGTATTCCAGCATGACAATGACCCAAAACACACAGCCAAGGCAACAAAGGAGTGGCTCAAGAAGAAGCACATTAAGGTCCTGGAGTGGTCTAGCCAGTCTCCAGACCTTAATCCCATAGAAAATCTGTGGAGGGAGCTGAAGATTTGAGTTGCCAAACGTCAGCCTCGAAACCTTAATGACTTGGAGAGGATCTGCAAAGAGGAGTGGGACAAAATCCCTCCTGAGATGTGTGCAAACCTGGTGGCCAACTACAAGAAACGTCTGACCTCTGTGATTGCCAACAAGGGTTTTGCCACCAAGTACTAAGTCGAAGGGGTCAGATACTTATTTCCCTCATTAACATGCAAATCAATTTATAACTTTTTTGAAATGCATTTTTCTGGATTTTGTTGTTGTTATTCTGTCTCTCACTGTTAAAATACACCTACCATTAAAATTATAGACTGATCATTTCTTTGTCAGTGGTCAAACGTATAAAATCAGCAGGGGATCAAATACTTTTTTCCCTCACTGTACAATCAAAGGTTTAGTCTGTAACTCTGCACATGAATACAGGCCTGCAATAGTATACAGCCTTTCCATGCATTCAAACACACCTTGTAAACAATCAGCACGTCTTGAAATGGATTTTAACCCATAATTTCATTGTTTCACTTTGAATTTACTTTCACTTATTCCCTGATTACTGCAAATCACCATTTATCCTGAGCTGCTAATTACAATCATTTACTATTTTAGTTATCTTTGTTTAATGTATCCTTTTATACCCTTACAAAAAAGTATCATAGCATTACCACGGTTGTACAATGATAGTGCATGGTACAGTATAGTACTCTGATGGTACATGCATGGTACAGTACAGTACTATGTAGTACATGCATGGTACATTATATTACATGGATGGTACATGCATGGTACAGTATAGTACTGTGTAGTACATGCATGGTATTTTGCGATGTACAGGTCATGTTTTATGCCAGGATATCGCTACCTCTGTCTATGCACGCCATCTATGCACGGGATGCTAACATTACAACTATGTTAGTCAACTAATGGCAGTTTAAACACGTTTCTTAAGGGTTCCTTAAGACACATTTTGCCTTGGTACACATTTGATTCACTCCCCCATTACTTTCAATGTGCCACACTTCAATCCACCAGCGAAGTCACTCAGCGGAAAGATGGGATATTTTGATCTGGATTGTCACACCCGTGTAAACAAAGTAACTAGACTCAGTGAGGAAGAAGATGAGGGTCATTTTCTGGGAGAGGTCACAGACGTTGCTGACTCAAACAATTGGTGGCCAGTAAGACTACTAATGCAAGGGACTGAAATAGAGTTCAAGACTGACACATGGGCAGACAAGTGTCATTTTGGAAAATACTTTCTCAAATCTAAAGGATCCTCCACAGCTTAAGAGCACAGCAGCAAACTGAGAGCACAGGGGGTAAACTGAGCTGTGTGGGTTGATTCACAGCCACAACCAGACAAAAGGGGCAACAGTTGAGATTTTCACTTGAGGATTAAAAAAAGAAAAGCTAAGTCCAGGATATCAATCATTTATTAGTTATATGTTTAGAAATTACGCAAATGCTAATTTAAATTGGTGCCAAAAATTGATTATGATGGAGTATCATTCTGGATGGGTTCAAATCAATTTCCTGTGCTACAGTGAAGTAAAACATCATGAAGATGTTATTTTTCTCTTAAGATTGCATCTGTTGAAAGTGTAGAACCCAGGTAAAGAATTGAAGTCTTCAAGCACAGAGGAGTATTTATTTAACATGCCCGGCCTGAAAGGCCCTGACAAGGAAGCGCTCCACTGAGCAGAGTCTCTCTCTGAACAGCAAGATATTTACAGCTTTTATACAATGCATGACATGTGGTTCTGTGGGCAGGGTCAGTCACATGCTCTCCAAGAAGTGTTATCTCGAGGTCAGGTCTCTGGCCCTTGTAATGTTCATGGTTGTCTTCCTGGGGGAAGGTGTGGGATGCAGAAACCAGATGGCTTCCTTGGATATACTGGGAGAGGTCTGGTCCCATGATCATCACTAGCAACTGTTAATATATAACCATGATGTGCCCTCTCCAGCCTTAAGATAAACCACAGAGAACCTTGAAGCAAATGCTGGGAGGGACTTCTGCAGCGTCAGCACTCATAAAAACAGCCTTGCTAACATTTGCTTGCTTGACAATTAATACAATTGGCTCTGTTGACATATTAGTATTTCAAACATTAATACAGAACATTAATACCAGCTCTTCAAATAGAAGAAATATTCTACATGAAATAACTGTTCTTCTAAACACAAAGACACACAACTCCTGTCAGGAGCCTGCAGCCAGTTTGGGGGTGTGTGTGGTAAAGTGCAATTTGAATGATATTTGACATGACATGGAACACAAAAGCCATTTCATTCCCCAGTGCTGGACTGGTTCTTACTGGTCTCAGCTTTTTCACTCGTGTTTCTGGGCAACTTATAATGGGCCTTACATGTGAAATCTAGGAATCTGTAAGAGCAGCCAAACTTTTATTTTTTAAATAACTAGTTTCTGGGGAATAATATCTACATTGTTTTTAATTTTGGCTCTTCATGCTGTGCCATCGCGTAAAACAAAACCCTGACGCATTGCAGTGCAATGTGTATATGACATTTAATTCAGTCACATCCATCGCGCTGCTTTAAGCAACGTGAAGCATTAGTATTACATTTAATTGTGGCATTAAAATACTATGAAGCTGAAAAGCAATTCAGCAGGGATTAAACACAAAAAGCTTGTATTGTTTAACAAAGTCTGTATTGTATTTCATTATGGCACGACAAATTCACAACATCCTGTAACGCATTGCCCCGATCATTTCAACATATATACTGGTTTGTATTTTGGCTATAGAAAGCTTCCATAAAATATAGGCTCTGAAGCTATAATACCAATTCAATTACACACAATTTAAAAAACAAAAACAAACCAAAAACAGTGGCGCACACAGATCCTGCTGTGGATTATTCTGCCACATAAAGCAAGCTATGTAGTCTCTACTCCTGCTGTGTGAATGACACGCGGGAGCTCAAATGTTGTCCTGGGGAGGGGGGAGCTGGTTCCCAGACTGCTCTCTGCCTGTGGGGGGTCCCTGGACACTGTCCGGCAGGGGTCTCACTGGCTGGTATCCCATGTGGTATGGAGGAGGAGGGGGGAACCAGTGAAACATCCCTGGGTGGGCCTCGTACTGATGGGAGAGGAGAAAACAAAAGGGCTGAGTTGCCAAACAGGTGCAGGTATTTAACTCCCCTTGTCTTTCCATGTCTGACTGTTTATAGATCTCTGTGACTGAGGCAACAATAACACTCACAGCCCACAGGCGGAGCCCCTCGAGGAAGAAAGAAGTCACGGGGTCCATACGGCCCCCTGCGAGGAAAGTGCTCTCTGTGCTCCAGCGGAGTCAGGGGCCTTTGTGGGTCTGCGTCCGGGGGCATGCGCAGCTCATCAGAGTCTGGTTCTAAGCAATATGACAGAGTAAGAATTATGTTTAAGACACATTAAGATACTTGTTGATATCAGTATCATGGAGGCAGCCTAAACATCGCACACTCACCACACGCTTCACCTCTACCGCCCGGCCCCCTGGAAAACTGCAGCAGCCCATTCAGGACTGTGGGCAGAGAGAGGAAGGCGCGGTTCTCCCAGGAAGGATGTCCCGGGGGAGAGGGTCCGAAGGAGCAGCGCTCGCCTGTACTCACAGTGGTCTGAAGGATTTAGCATCTTCCATATCAAGCCTTTTCACTCTGAGGTTTCTGTACATGAGGCCGATTCACTGCACATGTGCTGCAGATGCCCATTCACTGACACATCTCCCTTGACCGTGTGAGTTTACACACTAGTATTACTGTATAGTATCCAATGCTGTCCAAAACTTTAAACAGTGGAAATGTTCCAGCTGGTAGGAGTATACGTCACCTCTGAACAAGGATCCTCCAGGAACTCCTAGAGCAGACGGGTCTCTCTCCACCAGCTCGAGTGCAAACTGAGCGTCTGTAATCCTGCATGAAAACAAAAAACTCTGTGAAAAACTGTTCACACTGTGGGCTTACAAAATAGTATTATAGTACAACATAGTACAACAGGATCATTGTGTTCAAATCGTCTGTAAAAAGTGGTACTTTATCAATATTGTGACTTCAACTCAGAATCCATCACCTGTGTTCCATCTTTGTTTTTAGAAACAGTTCTGATAAATTCCACAATCTCGTGTTGCCCGTGCGGTGGCTTGTATAAGACGTGTCAAATGTGTACAGACTCCTGAGTGCCAGGATGCTTTGCCGTAGGCTCTTACTTCTGTCTGAGGTGGGCGTTCTCTCTCCTGATGTCAGCTAGCTCTTGATCTGTGGCCCTTGCTGCCAACTACGCACACAAACACACAACACATAACACAGACAGACAGCATGAGTGTTTAGGGCCTGCTTCCTATTAATCAATTTACCAAGGTAGATCTCTTTAACGCATGTGTTATTTATCTACCATGAAATAATAAGAATAATACAATAAAAGAAGAATGGCATGCTTATTTTAGATATTGTTTTGGTTTTGAGGCATCTGTTTTTAGCTCTACAACACTGATAGGCCTCCACTGACGATCTAATGTGAAAAGGCTATTTTCTTATGGACGGGAACAAATGTTAACTGAAAGTAACTTGCTCATACATACCCAGTTATCATGAGCCTTCTTTTCATGTCCGGCAATCTAATGAACACAAAGAAAGCAGATTGTAGGTGACTGAGAGGGACTGCTCAGCCATAGAAAGGAATCTATGTTACGAAAACAGAGCGCGAGTGAATCACTGAATCTATATTGGCCCCTTCTAAAAGGTAGCCCCTATACAGCAAAATAAAGACACATGCAAGACAAATCATTCAAAGAAATAACGGATAACACCAATTCAGGAAAACATCTTAAAATCATCACTGCTTTCTAACACAGAGAAATCAGGTTCTGTTGGATGTTCAGTCACAGATCTGCCTGGCCTTCTCTGTTTGGTTTCCTGTCACCAAACTTGTCTGCCCCATAGATTGTGCAGTGATTTCCATGTTCTGTAGTTTTTACACAAAGATTACAAACCTGATTCTTGTAGCCCTGTCTGGTTCTCTCCAGTTCTTCTTCCAGCTCCTTAGATCTCTCTCTGCAATGAGATATATATATTTTTATTGAATATTCCACAACTGTGCAGAAACAAGTGCTGAAAGACCCCCTGCAGCACCACAGATTCCAACCAGCATCCACACAACATCATCATCATCTGCAATCAGTGTCTGGTGGCTTAACAGTCACGCTGTGCGACTTTTCCACAGGTCAGACTGCCATAGCTGCGGCAGTCGCCTTGGAAAGACGTTTCTGCCGAATACATAACTCACAGGATGGCCGTGTGATCTGTACCTGTAGCTGCTGATCTCCTCCACAGCCATGCTAATCTTCTCGTCCTCTCTCATCAACTTCTCCTCCGTCTGCAGACGCTCCCTCACCTCCTCCATCAGCTTCCTGCTCATCAAAGACAACAGAACCAGAGAATCTGCAGTTAGCGGAGAAAAATCTCAAGTCTCAACAGAAACGCAGGTGACTAAAGTCTCATTGGCCTATACTTTTTAGTAGGATTTATTGCTGTATATTAAGTTCACAACTCTGCTCACAAAATACTTAATACCTTCACCTGATCAGTGTCAGCTGGTACTAAAGGGAATTCAAAATTGAATTTCATGAGTAAACAATGCGAATTTCACCTACCCACTTCCGCTCGACAATCTAGAAATACCTGCTTCTAATGCACACCCCTCCCCATTCCCACCTCCTCCCCAGTTGCTCCTCGGCTCATTCCTCTGACCAGGAGGGTCTGACGGTCCGGACCATTCTGCCAGGCTGTTGTTCCCCTCAGCCAAGAGCTTCATATAACCAATCACTCACACTAAACACTAGGCTGGGCTTGTGAACTACTGAAAGTAACCACTTGTTTCTCATTTGATCAGACTTGATGACTTACCTCTGTAACCTGAGTTCATCTTCCAGGTACATCTCGGCCATGATCTGAACCGTCTGCTGGAGTTCCTGTGTATCGCTGATGGACTCGACCCTCTCAGACTCCAGCAAAACCTTATCGCTCTGAAGCTTTTCAATGCGATCTGCCAAAGGGAAATCATTTTTTTTTTTAACTGCGACTGAAGCCATAAGACAACTGCAAATGTTTCAGCCCTTCAATCGAGCTCCTCTACCCATGAAGCAAAAACACATTCACTAAATTCAATATCTGGACCACAGATGGGACAGTGTAGGGAAGATATGTCAATATAAAGGCATGTTTGGGAAAGCTGTATCACTATAAATACGCCCACCATTTCAAAACATGTGGAGTCGTGGTCAGTCTCAGGTGGGGGACACTGCTGCTGTACCCTTGAGCAAGATACTGTACCTAGATTGCTCCAGTGAAAGCCCAGCTGTATACATGGGCAGTTGTATTAAAAAAAAATGTGATATATTGTAAGTCACCCTGGATAATGGTGTCTGCAAAGAAATGAAATGGTAAAAAAAGAGAGAGGGATTCTTGTATTTTTATGGAGCTGTAGGGCTGTGATCTTGTTGAAAACTGCTGATGTGAATGACGGCTGTCAGGTTGAACTCTCAGACATCCCTGTGATGTCCTTTCTCTGAGAACTCAATAAAAACCATCAGCGAGACTTGTGCATTAAAAGATGCGTTCTGACCGTAAAGGTGTGACTATTATGCGTTTATTAACTAAGCAGACTACCTTGGAGATCTTCATTTGATTTCACTTTATCAGAAAGTCTGGCGAAGAGCTTATTTTTCTCTTTCTGCATGGCTTTTAAGTCTGCCTTCATCTGAAAGGCAAAAAACAGAAAACAGCTGTATATTGAAGCTTCCCTTTAACGTCCTTTCATTACATTTTAGATCCTGATAACAAAGTTTGGAAAGTTTGATTATTGTCATCTGATAGAGATTACAAGATGCCTCTGTGATACAGAATCGCTGAATCACATGAGACAGAAATGCAAAGTAGTGTAAAGATCAGCTGACACTTTGTATTGTACTGTATTGGGTTTTTGAACGAAACATACCTTTGCTGCATCAACAAGCTCCTGTACTTCCTGCCGTTGATGTGCATCTGTTTAACATGGGAAAACACATGTACAAATGTTAATATGTTATAAAATAAGAAGAGACGTTCATGGTGACAGCTTTATCCTATCTTTCTGCAAAAACCCTAATCTAGATCATGTGATGAGCGAAGGGAAAAATCTATCCTGCAGAGTTTTCCACACTCCTGAAAAAAGGTATGGATTCCCATGTAATCAGTTATGTCTTCAGAAGAGCTTTTGACTGAAAACACACTGTCCTTTGTCAGCTTTTTTATGAACATACACATGCTTTTATTCCAGCCAAGTCCTCACTTCTCTCTCTGCTTGGTTTAAAAAGACTGCAGCTGAACGGTTACAATGGTTCGCTTCAGGCCAAATGATTTAAGGTTTCCTATTTCAAAACAGAAAAAAAACAAAAAAAACACAAGCTGATCTGTACCTAGACAATCTCCGTTCTCTGGGGCACCTTTCCCGTTATTTTCCTTCCCATTCGCTTCCTCTTCCAGCTCGGAGTCACAATCCATCATTTTCAGGAGGCACTCTGCGAGAGTCTGACGGCACACAAAGAGGTTAGGGACCCTGTATGAACACACACTCCCTCCAATGGCAGTGTCACCTGAGGAGCGGCTGAGGAAAAACTTAACGACAGAGATTAACTCGAAGTTGCTGCCCATGCTTTACAATGCCCCACACACAGGTTTGATAGCATTCCCTTCTGTATCACCAAAGCTCCCTCAGACCACCTGTAGTTGAACATATGGAGGCATCTCTGTGACAGAACAAGGGTCTCGGTTTCTTACTCATTCCAGGGTTAGTGTCATGACAAAAACAGGCTTTAACCTTAATCTGTTTGTCCTTATGGCAGCAGTCTTCCTGCATGTTGCTCTGGGAGCTCTCACGCATCCTGATCTGCTCAGCAAGCTCATTCAGCCATTCATCCCTTCTTTCTGCTGCTTGTAGAAGCTGGGGAGATAAGCAAGCAAAGAAAAAACATGATGAAAAGTTTCGATCTCACAGCAACTAGGTGATGACACAAAACGACATACAGCGAGATGTGCTTTGCTAACCTGACACAGGCACCTGAATGTTAGCATCACCCTCCCTGTAGACATGCAACGATGGAGGCTTAACTATCCCAAAGAACCGTGTGCAGCGTACACTTGAAAACCACTGTATTCAAAGGCAGATACCACGGTATGCACAAAACGACAAGTAGTGTTGAAAATGACAGTGTTTACTGAATTAAATTAAATCAGATGATGTCCACAAATAAGTTTAACTTGGCTCTGATGTGATGAAGCATTTATTTTTCATTAAAACCAAAGCAACTGCATAACTATTACAACCCCCCGACCCCTATCTTGGAACAACGGGACTAGTGCTTTAAAAATATCTAGTCTATTAACAGCGTTGCGTGATCTGAGATGTGTGGGTCACCTTGCCCTGCAGCAACATGCATCAGCAGTCATATGACGCTTTTTTATTTGTTCATTTTCACCACAGAGAAAGAAAAACATGCAGTGAACCATACCCAGTCTTTACTCTCTTGCAGATGACAATTTTCCTCTTTTGCTGCTTGTAGATTTTTCCTGAGCCTTTCCCTGTTCATTTCGTGAATTTTGAATATTGTGCGTGCCTAGACAAAAAGTTGTAAACATGGATGTTTGTTAGTTTTTCTGTATTAATCTCACTATGATAAAGGTATAATACAATTTACAAAGGTGTCCAAAGCAAACATAACACAAAGAAAAACACCACATCAGGTTACCTGCTCCATCTGTGACTTCTGGTCTCTTGCTTCTTCTTCCATCCTTTTCACAGATAACTGCATTCCTGCAAGCTGTCCACAACACACACATTCACTTATTGTCATTACTTTCCATTTTATATAAATAAACCCAAAACAAAACCAGGCTTCAGCTAATTAAATACATACTGGCACATTTCCATCAAATTACTCTGTAATAACGAAGACCAAAGAAGTATGGTTAGCTGTCTAGACTTTTCTTCTGGAAAAACAGTTAATTCTTACCAGTTCATCTTGCTGTGATCGGGATGCCTTCTGAGACTCCAAATCCTTCTCTAAGCGATTGAGTTCCTCTTGTATTTTAGCACTGGACTGTTTCAGTTTCTTAGCCATTTCCTTCAGTGGCAAGAAGAAGAAGAAGACGAAAGAGTCTGAGTCTAAATTCAAAACTTGCCCATTTTCAGCTGTAGAAAATGATGGTGCTAATATGATTTTTATAGCTCACAATGTAGGATCTTTATAAATGAGTTTTATCACACTAGGAAAGGGAGAATATTTCTGTGTCAGAAAGGAAATTCTCTTTGTCAAGTGACTGAAGGTGTTTTTGGATCAACTGTTTCATTACCTGCAGGTTTTCCCTCTCTGAGGCTTGGTCTGCAAGGTCAGCTTCCAGTTTTTCATACTGTAAAATAAAGTAAATCCAATAAATAAATCCATCAGTATCTTCAGGCAGTACAACATTCACCCTCTGAAACACCATTACACAGGTGAGTTTACAATCAGATGAAAGGAGAGTTAGTGTGTAAGGCTCTCTTACGGTCTGCTGGCATTCGCTAAGGATATCCAGGACTTTGCATTTGTCCTCAAATGCTTCAGCTACTTGTTGTCCGAGTTTATTCTCCTTCTCTGGAAAACAAAAATTAAAGAAAAAAAGATGATTCTGTCAGTTATTACACAGTAGCTAACACTACAATTATAATTTGAAAGACCAAGATCTACATACTTGAGTACTGAATATTGCAATTGCTAGATTTTTTGAAATATTTTTGGGATAAAAATCTGTCTACTCACCAGCATATGATCTGCTTTTTATCTGAAAGGGGAAAATATGAGAGAAAAATGAATGAAAAGTTAGCATTAAACAAGTTTAAACAGTAAACAACAACCTAGAAATTGGACTGTTCTTTTTTTGGGGTGTGCGATACAGAGCTATCATCATGTCTTCGAAGGGTACACTGCCCACGTGTGTATTGTATTGCTTCACAATTTAAGAACAAGGAACTACAATTTATAATAATAGTAATTCAACTACTATTTAATAATTATATTGGTATTATTTAGAGGGCGGTTTTAGAAGGCTTGTTCGGTCTCCATAACTTCTGAGGTTTAACCAAACATTCGAAGGTTGTTCATGTGACAATCATATCGCTTTAATTTGTAACTTTTTTTCTTGTCTCACATTTCCAGACATTCCAAGACATCACTGAAAACATGTAAACAAAATCGACAGCATTTCTACCAGACAACAATGTTAAGAAAAGAGTCGGCACAATAACATCAGCCTATCCAAACCCTTCTGTTCCAGATTGTGAAATTAATCATTATTTTTCTCTTAATAAAGTAAAAAAAATATGTAGAAAATTAAATACACTTACTGAATGAAAGGCTCTGCAGAAGAACATCATGGCCAAAAATGCCATCAGGATGACCACTTCGCAGGGCAGCCCATAAAGGTCTGGTCCAGGCCTCTTATTCTCCAGCAGACATGAGATAGTCTGAAGAGAAAGTATGTATTACACCACAATAGAGACACAATATATAGCCAATATAGAGTATATAGCCTGCATGTTAACAAATAAATATTGTACACTTATTCATGATCTAATCTTATAAACAAACAACTCACAAATAAGGTTTCTTGACATTTTAAACATGTTTTAGGCAACCATCTTGTGAACTTCCTGAAACACCTGACAAGGCAAAATAGGGTTGACAAGGGTCTGGCTTTGACCCAGTTCACTCACTTCACCAGTTGAAGCTTTTTAACTGTGGTAAAAGAAGACCATGTGTCAGTCATAGGACCTTGTGTAACAATATATATATGATCACAACAATACAGATAATGGACGAAGTTCAAATATTACAAATAGCCACAAACACATCACTAGAATTAGCTACAGTTATCATTTTCTTGCACCTGCTACCAGTTAGCTTTGAAGACATGCAAAATAATCAAGAACAATAACTGAAGCTTTTTATATAGCTAATTTAAATAAAACAAACACATATACATAATGCAATCATTTTGCAGGATGTTCACTTACGTGCTTCGCCTTCTCCACTGCTAAGGTGCAGTTGTACATTCTGGCTGATCAGTAGATGTACCAATTAAGTCGTTGATTCCTTCCTCTGCCCTTGTACCTGTTTTCACTGAGTTTGAGGATTTTTTTACCTCGATAAAACCAAACAGAGAGTAGGAATGTCGCAGTTTTAAATTGCAGGTGTTATAGCCATGCAAAGATGGACCTACTATGTTCAACGTCCTGTTATGTTATGCTATGTTATGACGTATTTGCTTGATTTGATTCCGCTGATGACGCGAGTGCTTATTGTGGTTTGTGACGTAGTTTACTGTGCACGTCAATTACAGCGCAGTGTTCAGATTAAGCACACAAACACAATTGAGATATATAATCTATGATTGGTTAAATTAAAAGACCCCCGAGAATAGAGAAACCCGCTCGCTAAATTATTTTATTAAATATTACACCTCGGGATGTTTGAGAAAATGCTGAGATAAGTAAGCGTTAATTAAATAAAAAATCAGATTGTAACCACAAACCTAAGTAGGCTATGAAAATATAACGAAAGGCATGTGTATCGTAGAATTAAACTGCGACAGTATTAAAAGTGCCCGTTTGTGTTGCCTAAATCTGTCCTGTGTAGTCATGTGTGTTAGTACGTACGTATGGCATATCGCAGCCTATAGCTCACTAATTGTAACTGGAATAACTTATTAAGAAAAACTGATACATTTATATAGTATTAAGAATACGTCAACAACATAACCTGGATAAACTGCACATAAGCTTAATCAATTACAATAAGTGTCGTTAAATAAATCAATCACATCTATATCGTGTGCACGAATACCTCGTCCTGACACCGCTGTGAAATCTCAACATCTCACGTCAGACGCAGATAATTATCCCATATGATATCCCTGCATATTAGCTTCAGTATGAAACTCAATCATTACTTATTTGTATTGACAGTACAGTAGCCTATACAAGTGTAGCAGCGTACTCGCCCTGCAATCAGACTCCAATGCGTTTTTTCTGCAGATAAATGCAAAGAAATGATGCTACTCACTGTCACTCGCTTCCTTAAACCTGCCATCATTGGCCCTGACCAACGTGCCAACACCAGGGACCGGTTTGTGAGATGTTCATGTGGTTCAGATGCCCATGTGAGAGCTGACAGTGCAGGTTCATTATAGAGAATCTCTCCTCACGCAGACATGTAGTCCTGCACATGCAAAGGATCTCTGAGGACATCTTCAAACTGACGTTGGTGAGCAATGGCGATGTTAACCAGGCCGCAGCTCTCAACCTGGCGGCTTCGTTGTGTGATCGACCTTTTCACCACAACACAAAAACATTTCCACAACAGAAGGAAGGTCAGGGATCACTCATCGTGACTGTGCAGTGATCTCAAAGGCCCATTCACCATTTGACACAATGTCTGTTTCTGTCTATCTCTTCATTGTGCTTTCAAGTTCTGTTTCAATAGGCCTCATCCATTGGGGTATCTACATAAACTTTACCCAGCATGGATACTTTGACCAAATCCTGCACAGGGGTTTTGCCGTGTTCACATCACTCACCCCTTGGTGCGGCTGCTGTGTTTTCTTTGCAACACGTTTTGCTTTGGTTCATACTTGATTCACTCCCCTATCACTTTTGATGCATCACTTAAGATCCCCCAGCAAAGTCACAAAGGAGAAAGACATGCTGCTTCCCCAGTGTGGGAAGAACTGCAGACTAAAGCCCCGATTTTGGATCAAGTTGGGGATTCCTAGCAGGTGTCCCCCCACACTGGAGAAGCACCACTTCTCCCGAGTGACTGTGCCGATGAGTTTCAAGGTGTGACACAATCAAATTCACTTCGAGGAGTGGTGCTTCTCCCAGTGTAGTCAAGGGTTTAGAAAACGAGCACATGAAAAAGCACAAGAAAGCACTGGACCCACAAGAACCATCTGATCTGCTGATGTCCTGCAGAAAAGCAGGAATCTGGAAGCCTTTGTTGTGTGGAGTGGAAAACCTAAAAGCAATCGAGTTAAAAAAACAAACTTGTAATTAAGTAGTTACTGGCTTATAGTCAAGACTATTCTTCTGTACTTGTTGCCATTTATCTTTTTTCATTAGGCTGATGTTTAGATGGATCAGTTTCAGAGTATAGTTGGGCTCCATCAGGAGCGAGCATTTGGTTTAATCTTGGCACAATAAACCTGCACTGATCTCAGTCCCCATTTCTATTTCCCGAGGCCCTACCTCTTAACAGAGTCCAGGATGGCAGTTCGGTTTCCATTTGAAGATTGTATTTTTCAGTAAGTAGTCTATCATGTACCAATTTATATAAAGACATTTAAATTATACTTGAATTAGAACTGTATAATCTATTAAATGTTTTCACTTGGTTTATACCAAAGACTAACTTACCATTAGTGACTTTCAATATTGGGAAGAATCGCCAAGTCTTTTTTTTTTTTTTAAAACACACATACAAGAAAAATGCAAAAAACGCTTTTATTCACTTGATCAGAAAGTAAATAAACAGAATAGAACCAATAAGCAGACAACTGAACAGTCTTCAGTGCACCAGGGGTCCCTGGGAGTTGGCAGATGCAGCACTGTCTTCCTTCCTGCTCCTCAACCCTCACCAGGAGACCTCTGGCCACACACTGGACATTTCATCTGGATTACAAATGGAGGAACATGGTTATAATCAAGAATACACTCTCGCACACAGTCCTAACTGCACTGATGTACATCAACTAGCCATTATGTTACAGAATTTCTAGTAAAACGTAGCCAGTCATGAAATCCAATGCATATGATGACTTGGAAATTGTAACCAATTACACGCGTCTCTTAATATTGCCTGACCCGGTCAAATTTTGGTTTTGCAGATATAATCTGCAAGTCAGTTTGTTTATTATGAACTGGCAAAGGTCAACCAAAAGTGAAGTGTCCTTGAACGGAGAACCTATCCTAGGTTCAAATGAGACACTGCCATTGTTTGCAGCATCTTGTTCTGCCCTTAATGAGCAGAGCTTTCAAAACATGCATCGGGAGACCAGCACGCACTGGATAGTTCACCAGACGAGGGGAGTTTCGAGAGTTTTATTCAACTTTAGCACCACTCCGACTTAGAGGGGTTGAAGATGGTAAAATGTTGGTACTGCTTTATGAGCCTTAGGATCCAGTCCAGTCATTTCAAGTCACTGGTTGTTTAACCCCTCTGGAAGTTTGATGGTCTCTTCACCATGTTTAAAGGCCAAAACTAATGTGTATCTACAGAAACCCTCATGAAATCCACAAGAACCAAGCAAAACATTCTGGCATTTGTGGATGTTTGTCTGATTTGTACTCAATTTACATTTTGCAGGTTTGAAAGAGCCACAGAGCTCAAACCAAACTTGCACTTTTCTTCAGTGTTGCTTTGACTGGGATTAGATCTAGAACAGCAAGTGGCTTTGTGCGCCTCCTAGTAGAAACTGCTTGTAGAGGCATTTAAAATGACTGAATGTCACAGATTATTTTATCATGTACAAAATAATCAAGCTAAGCATTTTGATTGCTTAAGCAAAGTGCCCATACCCATTTACCAACTAAGAAAACCCAAAACCTGGTGAGATTGTCAATCTTACAAGAAAAAAAAAAAAAAAAAAGCCTTTTCTTGTTTAGTTGTTACAGAATCACCCTTGTTATGTCATTTAGCTCATATGACAAGTTACTGGATGTTGTTGAAATGTTCTCGTTTCAACCTCATCACAAATTCAACGACACCAACAGTGAAAGTTCAATACAACATGAAAAATGTTTCTCGTTTAGTTTCCATGGTTTGACTCTGACCTGCACTAAGGAGCTGCTCTCAGATGTCCGTCCACAGCTCTCTCCTCTCGGTGGAAAGGGCTCCCACTGAGCCGCAGCACTGGGAGCAGGAGTGGGGCTCCAGGCTGGGGAAGGACACAGAGCCACAGGCGGAGGGCTTAACAGGATCGGAGGGTGCACCCAGGGCGTCAGTTAACACAGTGGAGCCCAGCATCAGACCGAGTTCAATGACACCAATCACCAACCTGGGGATATTATAGAAGCGTCTGTACTCTGGCCACTGAACGTCCTGTACATGGGCTGTCTGACCTGGGGCTTGAGGGACACCGTATCCGCTGCCCAGAGGAAGGGGCTCGTGGTGGGAATGACAACAGAGAAACCATTACAGCAAGCAGAGCTGCATCCCCAGCCTCCTGGCTCCCACACTCCCCTCTCACCCGCACCTTAGAGACATTCAGACACTTTGATAAACAAGTGCATTCACAGCAGAGACTGGACATCTGCAGCCGCCAGTGTGGAAGTGCTTCAGGCGGATAAATGTACCTTAAATATCACCAGGAAACTCACGAGGGAGATGGACTTCCTAGGCACATGTACAAGAGTGAACTCACATGGGAGAGATACCGTACTGCTGCACCCGTCACATGTACAACCACAGGCAACAGTCAGGTGCAACATCTGTATTTAGCTTCCACTGCAAATGAATGATGAAAGTTGCCATCACACACACAGCAAGCCCCGCTGCTCAAACGGCCTGCACACCGGGCAGAGGGGTAGGTGCTTTGCAAATGCCTGATGGCCATAAATGCACACTATTCGACATTCATAACCTCGTTCGGATTAGATTGTATGCATGGTGCAGTGTGGGGGAGCGGCTGACAATGTGTGATCCTGCTGTATTGGAAAGGGATGCGCCACACTAACAAAACAGGTCTGAGACACTGAGAACAAGGCTAATGAAAGGATGGCGTTAACTCTGTGCAGCTCCACTCCAGCACACAGTCCTCAGTGGGAAACACTGTTAGAAGCATGTGTCGTACAACCGCCAACAGCAACCCAACATAGAAGATGTGCCAAAAGGGTGGCCAGGCCTCAGCACACATGAGGAGCTCAGCAGTGGGGAAATTGTGGCCAGATATCGTCTCAGCCGAGCCATGCTGGATTACTTGCATCACATGCTGTATAAAGAGCTGGACAGACGGGACCCACAGCACGGATGTCCAGGGAGACTAGACGGCTGCCGATACAAGTGGTGTTCTCAGTTGGGTCCAGGTAACGTTAGTACTGTATGGATCAGTTTGCATTAGTACGTGTACAACATGCTTTCGATGTGTTGGTGCCATTGGATACAACCGAGCGCTTTCCATATGCACTACATACACGCACGCTGCATTGTAATACACATACACAGAAAAACATTGCGATTAAGTGTTGCTACCATAGGGTGTCCAACGTTAGTGTCTAGCGGTGCTACGGCAGTGGTTAAGTATAAAAATTTGTATGCAAGACAATACACAATGCATGTATACACACACCTAGGCCTTGCCAAGCAGATTCCATGCCACCCTGCACCACATGGATGGAGAGCGGCCAGAAAAGCAGCAGTCACCTGCTCCTCGGGACGCAGTGGCAACTCACAGGTGTCATCCCCCAGGGTTGCTGCTCCTGGCAGAGAATGGTGCGGTACTCCTTGGTTTGGAGGCCACTATAGCAATGCAATTCTGAAAGCACAACACAGAACATCAGTGCACACACATGCAACAGCCTATGCCTTCATCATTCAATGGATCAACCCCAGAATACAGAGCTAGTAATTAACATTCAAAAGCCTAGACCGGATAATGAAATGTTTAGTGTGGCAATAAGCATTGACATACATATTCCCAGTCCCACACATGCACATCAGCGTCCAACATGCAACATCCACCCAGCAGAGGATTTAGAGGGGGGTGTACATGTCACAAAATTAATTGTATTAAATAAATTCAAGTCCAATAACCTTCTTGTGGGCCACTGTGTATGTGTAAGGTTGTGCAGCTGCAGTTTTTAATGTGAGTGGTCCAACAGGATGCATTTGTGTCATCTCCTCTGCTGTCACACGGAGGACAGCCTGTCTGGTTAACGGTACCTTTTGCGATTCTGCATCCTCCCTTGGCTGCTGTGAGCAGTTTCTATACAAGTGTGCAGGTGTTTTTTTTGAGGCACAGGACAAAGTGCTATATTCCAATAACGTCACATACTTTGCACCATGCTTGAATCTTTTTGTGCTAAAATCACATTTTGCAAGGCACACATTGAGAGAGAATTGAGTGATGTTTGAAAATCACACCCTATATCTGCAGCAACCAGTGTGGAAGAGCTTCAGTCAGAAAGCGTACCTTAAATGTCACCAGGAAACTCACAAAAGGAGACAATACCAATGTCCAACACCAACCGAACCAACACAGGAGAGAGACTGTACTGCTGCACCCGTCACCTGTACAATGAGAGCCAACGTCAGTCCAGGACAGGTGCAACATTTTTATTTAGTTTCCACTGCAATAGAATAATGAAAGCTCTGATGGACTTAACAGCGTGGATTTCCAACCTGGAGACGGAACGAGAAACAAGCAGGACGGTCAGCCGACCAACTGCGGATTCTTTCCGTCACTCAAATCTGTAAAAGAATGGATGGTACAGGAAGTAATCTTACAGATCTCAGTGGAGGGACCGAGGCCGGCTTCAAGTGAGACTCCCGCTGTGCACTTACCCCCCCCCCGCCGAAGAGAAGCAAAACTCAGTGAAGACCGTAGTCAGGACTCCAAAGGGGGGGGAATAAATTGTAAAATGACAAAGAGGTTCTCCAAAAATTATCTAGACTCCGAAGAGCAGGTGAGCACACTTCAACTTTTAGTACGCACGCACACACTGGCAAATTAAAAAAAAAAAAAAAAAAAAGATAACTGGGAGCTGGAGGAGGAGACTTTTCACAGACTGCAGGGGCGGGTCTTCCTCCTGCCAGCAAGGCCCCTATTGGGCAGCTGTGGTACATGTGCTCTGGCAGGCAGAAGGCTCTTCACATTCGGTAATGGCTGTCTTTCGATTGGAAAGGAAACGCTCTCTCCATGTATGTTACCTTTTACTCCCCTGCATTGCTTGTGTGGTGGGTGTAGTTTAGGTCCAGGTGGCTCAGGGGCCGAGTCCTCATTCAGTGCCCCCTAGGGTAACCCTTATTCAGTCCAGACTATTCCAAGGACCAGGTGCAGACTCACTCCCAGCAGCGTTATATCCTGCCTCATATACAAAGAAAGTTTCAAAACAGCGAGAAAGGAAAAGCAAAGACACCAGTTACATTTCCAGACCTGCCAACCCAGGACTTTTTTTTGTTTTTTAAGTAGCACATCAGCAGCATAAGCTAAAGACACTAAAATGAGCATATGCACAATATTCCTCAACCTGTCCACCAGAAAATACATTATGCATATACTTCGAATAACAACTGCTTTATTACTTTGTTTTTACTTTAACCTGGTATCAGGATAGTGCTCCCTGATAGGCTCTCAATATAAAGTGCAAGTAAATTATTAATAAATAGAAAGAGCCTATGTAGCGCTACCTGAAAACACAAACATATGCAGCTCATTGCAGTTTACTTTCGCTGTCAATACAAAAAGATGTAAGTGAACAGTAGCAGTCCATGAATACATAAAATAAGCGCACTTTTGTTCTAGCTAACATTTTTATCCCGTGCCAGGCACTTCTGACTATTTCACGAATGTAATTTGGCTCTAGACAAATATAAAAAACAGCCCCAGAGCTCAATTCTGCGGTAATGACGGGATGTTGTGTGCAGTATTCTCCTGCTCCGTATACGCGTGTACTTACGGTATATTAGGTCTGCTGCGATCTTGCGCAGTGCTGTTTTGAGGCAGAGTCACTGTGCGGAGCGAGTAATGTGCAAAATAGTGTGCAATATTCATCTCTTGTCGCTTTAACAGTTGCTTGTAAATAAGATGTCGGCTCTCCATAAGCGGTTAATAAGCGTTTGCGGTTCACTGGAATGGTCGCTTGGTTTGCAGTAGACGCTCCCGCTTCAACATGCGTGTCCACGTACGCGCCATCGACGCACGCCGGTCTCGGACCCAGTTAGGCCGCAACCTCGGGGCAGGACAGCGCCCGAAATCCGCTCTGCATCGCCGCGATTCGCCAGATTCACTGCAAGAGCTTAAGTGCGTCATAATGCATACAAATGTAGGTTTCATGTCACGTAAGAAACAGGCATTCAGCCAAGGCCGCTAGTGCTGGACTCGCACCCGGCAGCGCGGCGCGGCCTGCTGAGCGAGAGGCCGGGGTCTCGCCTCCAGCCCGGAGAGGGACGTGCGATATTGCCGATCTTCAATATTTCGAGCCTGGACCGGCTCTACTCAATGTTTTATTAAGTCTGGCTAATAACGGCTAGTTTGCAGACCTGCAGCCCTCTTTTTGTTCATTTCGGCGTTACAATGCGTACTGTGATTTCAAAATACGTACAGCTTGGCAGGTCTACATTTCAGACGCCATTTTGTGAACCGTGCTCAGCTACAGCGGCCAGTTTTCTCTCCAGAGCAAAACACCTCAGTCATCCAACTTCTAGCGCGCCATGCCCACTTCGACGCAGATATTAATAATAATAATAATAATAATAATAATAATAATAATAATAATAACCTCAGTAATCAAATGTTACTCACGAGCGAAGCTGCCCTCAGGCCTGGCGTGGCCGGCAAAGTAAAGGACAGGTAGAGAAAGGAGGAAGAGGACAAGAACAAGGATGCACGACACTGATGGAAAATGTAGGGAAACAGACGTAAAGACAATGACAGCGCAGCGGGAAACAACGGCACGAAGCCGCGGGAAAAGAGGCGCAGCGGCGCCCGCAGCCCCTCATATACCCCGTATGGAGGCGGGACTAAAGCGCAAACGGCGCCAATAAGCCGAGAGCGCTGCCACTCAACCTGCTCATTACAACAATTTACTATTTTAGTTATCTTTCAGTTTAATTTATCCTTATACAATTACAGCATAACCATGCGTCTGATTTACTACTCAAACAAGTTAAATTACAGCAATCACTCCAACAAGCCACTTGTGTTTTATGATCGATAATCTGTTATTCACATCCACATTGTTTCATCGCATCCATCCTCGATTAATATCCAAAAATAATCATCTTTCAACACAGATATGCAATAACGACAGTTTATATAGTGATTTGCTGACTATATTGTACAAAGGTGTTTTCTCTTAGGCAGGCAATCTTTCTTTCCTGCCATTTCACATAATTGTCACAACTTGACTGTTTTCTCCTTGACTCACTTTCCAAACATCGATCAGAACAGTGCAATTGCAATCAATATTTCTGATTGATCCGGCTATTAAGATTTAAATCTGACCTAAAAGAAATCATACAAATTCTGTTAAACCTAACAGCAACCTATTTTCCCGTGACGATCACCATTTTGCAATCTAAAGTCAATGCCAGTGTTGCCAGGTCCTCTCCTTAACGTCTTAACATCTCTCTGGTGGGCTTGGACAGTACACAGTTGAGTTCATTTGTCTCAAGCTGTATCTGATTCTCAGTATGACTTCTGCAGTTTCAACATGCATTTTGTTTCTTAGTTTTGTTTTAATGCAGTTGTGGTTTGACAAGGCTTGTCCTACTATTGCATTGGACAGTAAGAAGGGCAAGTGCCAGAGTGCTGATGTGCTCAACTCTTTTATTGCCACCTGAGTCGCAATCTTCTGAAACTTCTGCCCAGATTTCTTCACTTCCAGATGTGTGCAACCACTGTTTATTTGGAATCAGTTGCCATTAATTTACTGTAGCATCAAGATCAAGGCACAGTGCTTCAAATGCCAGTGCAAGCTCAGTGATATCTGGCCGTACCTGAGAAGTGGCCACATTTGGATGCGGTATTATTTTGTGTCAAGATATTGTCTGGTAGTCGTTATGTAATCTTAGTACAGAGACCTGCAAGGAATTCTTTGCAACATTCCTTTACTTCAGATAGCATGACATTATTTTCAGCATTCCCACATTCCAAGGTGAATTTGTATCCAAAATTGATAGCTGCTGTTGGCATAATACAATGTTTGAAATTGCAGTTTAACAGTTCATTCATTTTCACAGTTTGAAGCTGAGTTGGCACACCAAACCAGGTGAGTAAAGATATGTAAAGGTCAGTAGTTTAATTTGCTCAACATTATCACTTTGGAAGAATGTACTTACTCTGGTCACCATTTTAAGTATTCCCTTCAGAAACACCAGGTACATCTTACAAGTTTGCTCATTGTACATTTGGTAAAGCTGATCAGCTGTGTAGCATCTTTCCTTGCCTTTGTCCAGCATGAAGTGAAGCTTCAGGGTATCTCATTGATCTAAAATGACAGATATTGACTCATGTCTTGAAAGCCACCTAGTGTTAGCCAGTCGAACCAGTTTGATGCATCTTTCATTTCCTAGAACTTAAAACAGTTGACTGTATTCATGTTGCCTCTTGCTGCTATGAGCAAACCAGTTGTAAGATTTTCGAACCAAAAACTCCAGGGTTCTTGGAAGTATACTACAAGCTTTTTCTGCTGCTAGTTGGAGGGTCAAGAGATGGCAGCATTTCTGTCAGGTGATCAACAGAGGGAATAGAGATATGTTCTGCAAGGACAACCGCTATTTTTAATTCAGCATCTTTTAGACTGTCTGTTATTGCTGGCACCACAAAGGGTGACATGGACGGTGTTCTCGCTTCTCTGTTCAACTTAACGCACTTCTGGTGTTTAGCCGAGTCATCTTTTTGTGTGCTTTCAGAATGGCCTGACAGTACTTATATAGAGAGCTGAGATATTGTCTCCAAGAACCGGAGATATACATTCAGTAAGTAAACAAATACATTACTTCTTTCATGAGACGATTCATTAAAAAAACATAATGCAGAGGAATCACCGTTAATACAAAATAATGAAACATAGAGTAATTTAATGTGTTCAAACCACTGCACAGATTACATGTTGTACACAAATTAATAAGACATCATTTGATTTTATACCAAAGGGTGAAATAGGGTGATCTATAACATATGCACAGGACGTTGGAAATATAACATGACATTATAGTAATTATTTTCAAAAATAATGCATAATTAAACAAAAACTCAACAGTGCCTTTTCTCCTTGTGCCAGTACCTGACTTCATCCAATGGCTGCCTGCTCCTCCTTCCAGTGCAAGTTTTAACAGAGAAAAACATAAAGGGGTGTACCTGGGCAGTGACTGTCCCATTATAAATGAATGAAAGTTTACATACAATCTGTAAAATTGTCAATTTTTTACATGTTGACGACCTTCCTATTTTCACGTTATCCCAGCTGGTTCAGGTATACAAGGTTATTTGTAATAATAAAATATTGGTTTCTTTGTGGTCTAATATTATGTCATATCTATATAATGGAACCAATAATTGTTATGTTGATCTGTGATTGTTTAAAATTAACTACCAGAAAGATTATAAATGGTCCTTACCAGGTCTGTGAATCCAGCTGCTAGACTTCACTCAAATAGATAAAGCAAATGGATTTATACAAAGAAATGTGAAATGAAAGATAAAACCAAGCTCACTGAAGTGCCATGGCTCTAATCCAGTACTAAGCTGCTTTCACACTAGACAGTTAAACCTGGGACGAAAATCAAGTGCTTTTCACACTGTCATTTTCAACCCGAGACGAAACTCTGAAGTTGGGTGAACTCACCCTGCGAGAAGCCAGGACTGAGATTTCCAACCCGCGATGAAGCGCTCAGTGCTCAACCGGGGGTATGCAACAGGGTTATGCAAAAACAAACGTCAAGGGGCAAGGTTCATGCGTCTGTGTGCATTTGTAAATAACAATGGCAAGAGCGCTATGGTGTGAGAATGAAGTCCGGGAGTTGGTCATGCCAGCGACCGATGGATGGAACAAAACAATTTCAAAGTGTTCACACAACTGTCAGCTGCCACACACAGGGCCGGGTTCAATAGAAGTGCATCACAGGGCCGTGAGAAAATAAAAATCACAAAAAAAGGTTAAAAAGATTACAATAGTAATCAATTAGGGAATGATCAAAAAACCTGTCACTTTTCTCCCCGCCACTGTGTTTGACCTGGGTTGATAAGTAGTGTGAAACAGTTGCATCCAACCTCGGGGGCCAATCATAATCCTTGTATTGTAGCGTAAGGCAAATATGAATGCAAGCAGGGCTGAGCACAACCCGGGATTAGATGGTGTAGTGTGAAAACAGTTTAAGATGAAATGAAATCGATCAAACGGTGGTGTTTTATTAACCCATTGCCAGACAGACACAGTCAGCACAAACAGAAATCTGCAATCACTGAAAAATATATGTACACACACACACACACATTTATTTATATATATTAATAAACACATATATATGTGCAAATATATATGTATATAAAACATTTTTATTAAAAAAATTACAAAAGTAAAACAATAAGATTCCCATAATTAATAACCATACAACAGTGTACAATAAGTATATTATTAGTGCTTTAGAATTGAAATTTCAAGAATAGTAGTACCAAAACAAATTTAATGTACAAATATCAAATATACAAGTCTATGTTATTTCTCCCACTCTTCGTTCCATCCCTTGTTACCTCCCTCCAGATCTCCATGTTTTCAGAGGTTAAAGCAAGTGTAAAACAAGTAGTGCATGACTAGGTTTCTCTGTGGAGTTTACAAATGGCCAGTACAGGCTTGTATTCAATATCAAAATTCTCCATGGGTCCTGCCACATAAAACAAGTACCGCAGAATTTAGGAGGGTTTTCTACTTTTTCCCCATTACAATTGGCTAAGAACTTATTGTACCTGTATCATATATGACTGTCTTTTCTTGTACCATTCCACATCACATCGGACATGCACTTCAGTGTAGACGTAGACACCAGAGGCTCCAGTAATAATTTAAAGAGATGGATTTGGATGTTTCAAAGCTGACAATAATGTGTAGTAATAAGCAAGTCCAAATTTGAGCAAATTGAGTAATTTATGTAGTTTTGATGATAATGTATATTATAAAATAATTCCAAATCACTTGTTTGTGGAAATTAGATCGTTCAGCAAAATAAACTAATCTTCACCAACCTTATATAAATAAGGCCTGGGTCTAAAAATTCTTACTTGAAACACTATGATTTAAATTGATATAATTTCTTTAACTTTGCTTAAATAAATATAAGCATATATATATATATAACTATTATTATTGACAAATTTGACAAAATAAACCTAATAAATTGTTGCATCTCTGGCTCTAGTAGAAGTCACAAGGTGACTTCCTATGATGATTCTGATATTTTATTAAGTATTATTAAGTTTCAATAGCATCCAAAACAACAGATGCATCTGCCCTGCAATAGCAAATTTAGGAAAATTATGGACTCAACTTTGATTATTTGGGGATCTTACTAAGTAAGCAACATGATAAACAACCCTTTAAGTAATGGGACAGAAAACCATGTAAATCATTAAGCAAAGAGCACTTGACAAGTGCATACTGTTGCCTTGTGAATCCCAGTGAGGGGATGCAGTTCACACACAGGAACCTGCACCCCAGCAGATACACTTTCACAGATCAGTTACTACATTGTTCTGAAAGATACATTAAAACAAATAATGACTTACAGTAAATTGTGCTACAGGTCAATAATAAAGGAAGGAATCTGACTACTTTAAAACTTTACAGAGTAATTTTAGTGTTAACACACTTCTCCAAGCTTGTAAAATACAGATGCTGGTGAACCAATATTTACAAGAAATACAATGTGTAACCCTGCACAACTCTCAGGACATGACAAGGGGAGTCTGTAAATATCAAAACATATAAACAGACAACAGGTACAGTGTCAGAGAAAGCAGACAGGACCATGCAACATCCCCTACCTCCCTTCACCCCCACAATGTTTCTGCTCCACTTCTTCTTTGGTAGGATGAACTACAATATCACATTACCACACCAATAAACTGAACATAAATTCTATGGCTGAAGTCCCTAATCCCACAATCTGTCAATGAAGACTGTATTCACTTTAAGAAAGCTTATGTCAAACACTTTACACCATTAAATATGTAGAATGTTTTTCACAAATTTAGAGTCTAGTTACTTTCCCCTTCATTTTATACCTGACTTGATCTCCCTAGATCACTTCACCAGTTAATTCAAGTTAATGAGGGCTTTGGTCACTTTGGTCAGTTTCTTTTAATATTCTGTAATGAAAACAAAGGATTGATTGATCCTCAGAGACTACAGGAATAAGATGCTGTACCCAGCGATCCATACGTTTGTTTTGTTCAAATGTACGATGTGAGAAATGGCTGGTTATTTTACCATGCATATTGACCAGCATCAACTTGTTATCGGTATTAGAAACTGATCCGAATTTCATACTGAATTTGTCATGCCCCAAGCTTTTCAGTGACACCAAGTGGGAATGCAGTAATAAAATACAGATCTATTGTTCTTTTTTTAGAAAAAGAAGCACATTTAGATCAAGAATCATACACTGAGGTGCTTTCTCTGGATATCAGCACAGGCTGATACACAACAGCAACATGGCATCAACACACAGCACACTACCATACAGGGTCATCTAAGAGGGGGGAAAAGGCAGGAGAGGGATTGCCAGAGAGGATTTATGGAATTTACTAAGGGCAACCATAGCATCTGATGACTAATAACCTACATTATCATTTGGGATTAAAATTTTTGGCTGTTTGTTAATGCCCGCCAAAATTAAGTTTGGACTGTGGACTAAGTTACTCAACTCTTGCTGCAGAACATTTTACCACACCATACTTATAAAGCATGCCCTTTCCTTGCAAATCCCACCACCACTGTTTTAGAAAGGGGAATAACAGTCTGCCAATATTTCACCATGATATTTTCTTGTTAGAAAGAAAGCAGATGTGCATCTGTGTCAGTGTTTTATGAATGTTATCCAATGATAATGACCTGTGTAGAATCAACCCAACGACGTTATTGGTTCAGCTCAGACAGGATTGAGGTTCAGTAGTCTGGATCTTTTGATTCTCTGAGCTCACAGTAAAACCTGAAACAAAGCAGATATTTCCTGCTTGCTTGATAGTCCAGTCTTCCCAGTCCACAATGGAGGCCTTCCGTGGATCAGACTATACTGCATTTGGCCTCTCACAGTTTGAGTCTTCGTACCATAGCCGAGGTGACACTCTGGATGGGCACAGCTCTTATGCTGGATTGAAGCTGGAGTCTCTTGGCTCCCCCCAATACCCAAAGAGCAATGCCATTGTGTTCACGATGTCTTTCTTCCTTTCTGTCCCTGGGGTTTGTCAATTATAGAAGGCACATTACAATAGGAGAGCTGGCACATGAAGAAGAGATGTCCTAAAGCATCCTAGGCAGTGGTGTCACCTGCTTCCCTGGATAGAAAAAGTTAAAACCTGGGCAACATTGTGGCACACTGCTTTTACAACCACGGCTCCTTGCCATACAGGTCCAGCCTGTAAAATATGGCTTCTTTGACAGTTATGACAGTTCGGAGTTCACAGTCTCCCCAGCTACCCTCGTAGTGTCTGGGTCATGGATCATGCCCTAGTACTGTCAGGGCTCCCTCTGTCCACTCCAGGTCTCTGCCAGCCCCAGATACTCTGGGTTTTCAGCAGTTGGTGTTACAAAGCCATTGGCAAGTCGTGGTGGGCCCCCTTCCGCACAACCAGCCCACGGCTTACCACCCAGGTCCAAGTAATAGGGATTGTCGAAGGCAGGTGCTGGGCTACTCAGGGGCACCAGGTACTCGGGGTTCTCCACACTGTTGCCTGCTCCCAGCCCATTGGGAAAGTGCCGCCCTCCAGAGGCCTTGCGTGGGAGGGTGTTGGGCCGCTCCATCCCTCCACCGCCCTCCTGCACGTACACTGCCTGATTTATGTACTCTAGGAGAAGGAGAAAGGTCAGTGAGTGAATGGTACCCAGAAAATAAAGCTGGTTTACAGGCAAAACATGAATACAGAGTATGCTATGACTATGACCCTATGCATGACACCAAGACTATGACCATTTCTTTTGAACTGGGTCCACAGACAGATAAAGCCATGGACCCAGAGAATCAGTGTGCAGTGTGTCCCGGTTATACCAGCAGACACAGTTAATACCAACAGTGGGGTTCAGACTCAGCAGAAAGGGTTGGACTCGGTATTAAATGGTTGTTAGACTCACCGGGCCGTGTGGAAGTGCTTGGTATATGAGAATGCCCATCAGTTTCCAGATCGGAGGTGTTGCCAGGGCTGAGTGTGGGGTCCTCACAATACCGCAGGACACCACTGCCCAGGCTACAGGCCGCACCCCCTTCCCCATCCAGGAACACAGAATCCGACTGCCCCCCCGCCGAGCGCTGGGACACGCTGCGGACCAGGGAGGGGTACTGCCCTCCCCACACCCCTGCTGTACCCCCTTGTGAAGCCAGAGGAAGCGTTGGGTATTGACTCCTCCCCAGAGTACTGACTGATGGATATAGGCTCCGCCCACCTGTAGGACCCTCTCCATCCAACACCTGTTCTGTGCTCTGAGAAGATAATAAAGTTGCCTGTCAATCTACAAGAACTAATCAAACCTATTGAACTAAGCAAATATTGATGATTATTAACTTGATACATGTTTGTGGCTGTGGTGTATGGGTTTAACAGGGTTTTGTGGTGAATGAGAAGAGCATTTTAATTAAATTATTGAATTGTTAAATCTGTACATGTTACTTTGGCAATCTAAACATGCAATCAACTATTTATTCACAATTTATCCTGCTAGTCTTCCTGTTAATGTTCCTTTTTTAATTATATCTAGGGTATTTTCTCAACTTGTCTTTGTAAGTTGCATTTCAGTCCTTCCTCTATGTGGTTGCTGGTAGAAAGCAATTAAAATTATTAATTAGAGAAAGAACATCCATGGATGCTGAAAGACGTCTTTCTTCATATGGCAAATATTCAAATAACACCATCAGTCCATGAAGGAATACTGGGTTAGATTTTATTTGCTATATACTTTATAGCTGAAATGTCTTACTGCATTATCTATGTGTTTCTGTTGAACATTTTAAATGTAT
Organism: Amia ocellicauda; assembly: GCF_036373705.1. NCBI lineage: Eukaryota > Metazoa > Chordata > Actinopteri > Amiiformes > Amiidae > Amia > Amia ocellicauda. The sequence goes on from NC_089852.1 coordinate 29,182,251, forward strand.
TGATGCTGTAAAACAGGAGTAATTGAGATAATTATGCTACCACAATGGGATGATGTATATGATTGCTCCATAAATGTCTTTAAGAGGGTGCTATAGCGGCTTCTTGGTGCTGGAGAAACACCCATAGGTGTGGTTTTGTGACTTTTGTAGCTCCAAGTAAAGATACAGGTAAAGGTTTAATAAATGCAGTGTTGTTCTTCTCCTTCCCTCCCTTCTCGTCTGCATCTCCTCTATTACTACTCTCTCCCTCACCCGATTTGAGTGGTGCCGTGTTGTCCCATTGCTCTGCTCCTCCGCCCTGAAGAAACCAGGCTGGGGCACGAGGTACTCTTCTGCATCAAGCAGCTCCCGCACGTCCCCTTCCTCAGCAAGAAGCATGCGAAAGAACTGGCTATCCACTGGGCTGGACAGGCTCATCTGTTCGTCGTTCTGAGATAGATCGAGATAAAGGGTTAGATCACATGTGCAGAAAAAAAATATAGAGCTGAGATAGCTGAAGGACTGCAGGACTTCCACACTCACTTGTATGACCACATATCTGGAAGGGTCCCTGGCCATGTTGCTGAACTCTGTCACCAGCTCTCTGAACTTGGGGCGACTCTCTGGGTCGATCATCCAGCCTGAGGGTCAGACATAAACGTATAAATCATGCTCTATCTGTCTACGTCTCCCTCTCTCTTTCTACTATTTAACCCCACAATTTCCATCTTTCACTCTTTCCAATTCTTCAGTCCTTTCCCTCTCTTATGACCCCTGCTCTCCTGGCTAGAAAATGTCTCTGTTTCTATCTGCACTCCCTTCTCCCTCATTCCTTATGCCCCTCTCCCTCCCTTGTTATTACACTTCTCCTGCCCATAATTGCCTCCTTACCTCTTTTCCTTGACCCTGTTGCGTTTACAATCTCTTCTCTCTCACTCTTCATCCTTCATTCTCCTCTGTCTTCAGATCCCTCTCACCCTCCCTTCCTCCTGGCCATTCCCAGTTCACCCAAATTCTCTGTCATCCACAGCTCTTCAACTTTGTCCTCTCTCTCTCTCTCTCTCTCTCTCTCTCTCTCACCCCAACCCAATATTTGCCTTGCATTCTCCCCCTCTCCTAGCAGTTCACAGTTGACTCCAATTCTCCAGTTACTCCTGTTTTTATCTTCTGATCTCCATATGTCCCCTGTCCTGTCCCTTTCTCCCACACTCACACTTGACCATGATCATGTAGACATCGATGGTGCAGTTGAGCGGCTGTGGAAGGCGCTCTCCCCCCTCCAGCAGTTCTGGGATCTCCCGGGCTGGGATCAGATCATAGGGCTTGGCGCCATATGTCATCAACTCCCACACTGTCACACCTGTAACAGACACACTGTCACTGACACACTACATAGGCTTGCCTTAGACATGTGGTGGCATTTCTCCAGTACAATTTCGCTTTATGTTGTGATGCAATGAATTGTGTTTGCCCCTTTCATATCCTGAATAGTTTTCTTTCGAGGCTGTGAATCCCTATAAAATGAGTTGTATTCACACTACAAACATTTAAAATGTACTCACTGTAATGAGTTTTTATTATAGTGTGGTTGTTGTGTGTATGAAAAACACATGTTAGTTTGTTAAATTAACTTGGATAAAAGCATCTGCTAAATAACTTATTGACAATGGTAGGTGTTGAAAGGTTTGTTGCATATAGCGTACCGTAGCTCCACACATCACTCTGGTGAGTGAACTTCCTGTGCAGAATAGACTCCAGAGCCATCCACTTAATGGGCACCTGAACAAAGGATATACATAATTTAAATATTGTGTGGAAAGTGTACATGTGACAATAATATCGCAAGCACAACACAAATCTGGCCTGTATGGTAGGGTGGCAAGAAGACCATTTCTCAAGAAAAACCACCTGAAACATTGATTGAGATTTTGTAGTCATGTGGTTAAACGTTCTGTGGTCTGACTAAACTAAAATGGAACTTTGCTGCCTACATGCAGAGAACACCATCTCTACTGTAAAGCATGGTAGTTCCAGCATTATGTTATGGGGATGCTTCTCATTGGCAGGATAGGAGGCATAATTAATAGAACAAAGAACAGAAAAGTCCTTGAGGAAAACCTGCAAGAAAACTGAAACTGGGACGGAAGTTCACCTTTCAGCATGACAACAACCCAAAGCACACTGCCACAACTACGTTGGAGTGGCCATGGAACAAAAGCTAGGTGTCCTCGGTTCAGTCAGAGACCCGACCTAAATCCAATTGAAAATTTGTGGTATGATGCAAAGATTGCTGTGCATCAACACTCCCCAAGGAACTTGACCGAGCTTGAACAGTTCTGTACAGACGAATGGTCAAATGTTGACAAATCTAGGTGTGCAAAGTTGGTAGAAACCTATCCCAACTGACTCACAGCTATAACTGCTGAAAAAAAATGGGCAGCACTGTGGAGTAGTGGTTAGGGCTCTGGACTCATAACTGGAAGGTTGTGGGGCAGTGCTGTTGTACCCTTGAGCAGGTACTTCACTTAGATTGCTCCAGTAAAATACCCAGCTGTATAAATGGGTACAAATGTAAGTCGCCCTGGATAAGAGCGTCAGCTAAATGACAAATAATGTAATGTAATGTAATGTGACTTAACTCAGGGGGGTGGAGATCTATCCAATTATGATACTTCAGTTTTGTATTTTTAATGTACATATTTTTTCACAATAAACATTGAAATAAATTATGAAAAAGATTCAATAAAAAAATGCAGTGCTGTGAATTGCTCACTTAATGAAGCCCCATGTTTTAGAGAACACAATAAATACACACAGCAAAACAGGTGGACTAGGGCCACACAGACAGACAGACAGACAGACAGACAGAGACACATAGGCTGGTAGACACCTTGCCGCCATCAGCATGGTACTCGGTCTCGTCAATGTCCAACAGGCGTGCCAGGCCGAAGTCCGTGATCTTGACGTGATTGGGATTCTTCACCAGCACATTCCTCGCAGCTAGGTCTCTGTGCACCAGTCGCACATCCTCCAGGTAACTCATACCCTGCCAACACGCACAGTCACCAAAGAAAGAGACAGAAGAGTGAAGGAGGGAGAAGCAGAAAAACATAAGTGGGAGATGAGAGAGAGATTGACAAAGTTGAAAGAAAAAACGAAGAGGCAATGAGAGATATTGTGAGAGAAAGAGACAAAAACACGACACATAAGAGCACCGTCCAAAATATAGAAAGAAAAAACTTTTGAATAAATAACTTATTTTAAGAAACCCAGAACTCCTACTCTTGGCTGCAGAACATCCTTTAATAATGATTAGGGCAGGATGAGGTTCAAGGCTAGGCAGGGGGGGGCAGTGCCTTACCTTGGCAATCTGCACACACCAGTTGAGCAGGTACTGGGAGCCAATGTGGTCCTTGTTTTCACGAACGTAGTCCAGCAGGCAGCCATATGGCATGAGCTGGGTGACCAACTGCACTGTGGAAGTCAGGCAGATACCCAGCAAGCGGCACACATATGGACTGGCCACCCCTGCCATGACATAGGCCTCCTGCAAAGAGAGGTAGGGAGGTAGATAGAGAGGGAAGATGTAGAGCTTAATGATGTTATATATATATATATATATATATATAAATGCATTGGAACTAGGTACCTAACACAGAGAAAGAAGGAGATACACACATAAACACTATATAAGTGCACATATGTCAATACTTATGTTACACTACACACCCCTTTTATAAAACATTATAGACTAACACCCAATGGTACAAAATAAATAAGGACCCTGAAAGTCTTATTTGACTATTCCCCCTTTATTTTTTCCACCTCATTAGCAAAAACAGGAGTTCCTTGTTACTTGTAAGTTATGTGCACAATGGTAAACATTTTATGAATGCGGTCGATAATGTGGACCAAAAAAGACAAGATGTAAAACATATTACAGAGACAGACTGAAATGAAGAGAGAAGAGGATGTTAAGGGCCAATCAGTTAGGACAGACAGAGGGACAAAGGGGAAAAATAAGATTTAATGTGACTGACAGACAGGCAGACTCAATCTCAGAGACAGGCACACAAGACTCACATCCAGGATCTCCTTGTTGGCCTTGGGAGAGGTGTTCTCTCGCAACACCTTGATGGCCACAGGTATTTTGACATTCTCCCCATCTGGAGCCCACACACCCTGAGAGAGAGACTCAGCAGGTGAGAAACAAATCTACATAATGACATGCAAAGTCCAATATACTTGACTGATACTGGACACGAGCTAAATGAGGGTAAAACCTCGGGCCGATCTCTAAATATATCTATGTATTCCTAATATTAAATTTGTCTTTTTTATTTGGTGTTATTTGCAGAAATTAATGTGTTAAAGTCACAGTTTATGTCCAGTTAAGTAATGTATAAAATGTAAATGTTAAGAGGCAAGTCATCTCCTTCTAAATCAATACTGTTGAATGTTCACTTGGTGGTAGGAATAGTAAATAACTAAATCAGTATCACCTGTCTGATGCACACAGTAATTAAGGACTGATATTAATTTAAACACGGGTCAAAGGCCTAATTTATTTTAAGTAAAGGAAAGGTAATATTCCCGTGCAGTCCTGTCTCAGAGTGTCCTGGTGACAATGGAGCCAAATAGTGCTTGTCGTGTCGTGTTTAATCTGGCCCGGCGCTCACCTTGTAGACTGTGCCGAACGCCCCAGAGCCCAACACCCTGAGCTTCTTCAACTCTGTCTCCTTCAGGATCCTCATCTGGGCCTGGTTGGGCACTGCGCCACTGGGGGTCAAGGGCTCCACCAACTGAAATAAATACAAAGGGAGAAAGAGAGACAAAGGAGAGAGGCCGCTGTTAGGGATGATAGACAATACCGTTGTCCCTCTCCATTATCTGCTCCTGCGGAGTTCTGTTTCTCTCTCATGTTAGGTGAATTGAAAATTCTCTCCACACAGAGCTGGTCTATTCCCCTGACCCCGTGTCCCTGTTGTATTTCCCCTCCTCTCACCTCATGCTCCTGCAGGATCCTCCTCATGGTTTCCTTCCTCCTCAGATGCTGTCTCCTCCTGAGGTAGGTCACCAGCAGGGCCAACAGGATCAAAAAGAGCAGGACTCCGCCCACAGCCGCTGCGATTGATGTCCCTGGCCTGCCACGGAAGGAGAGAGCCCTTGTTTAACACCGTTTCTGAATCCGTGGGTCAATGCTTCTCTCTCACTTTCTGATTGTTCGGAAACATGCATCTAACCCAGCTTTCCTTGCTTAACATCAATGTGCTTCTTAATTCCTCCTCCTTATTCCTGCTTATACTATGGAAGCTTTCTAGTGCCAAAATACAAAACAATACATGTCAAAATAAAAAAAAATATCGGCGTATTGCTTTACAGGATGTTGTGAATTTGTCATGCCATAATGAAAAACAACAGACACATTGTTAAACAATACAAACTTTTTGTGTTTAATCCCTTCTGAATTGCTTTTCAGCTTCATAGTATTTTAATGCCACAATTAAATGTAATACTAATGCTTCACGTTGCTTAAAGCAGCGCGATGGATGTGACTGAATTAAATGTCATACACACATTGCACTGCAATTCGTCAGGGTTTTATTTTAGCCGATGGCTCAGCATGAAGAGCCAAAATTAAAAACAATGTAGGGGTGGAGATTGGATCATATTAAAATATGGGGGTGGGATTATAGGCATAGTTTACCGCGGAGTTGAATTGATTGGCTTATCGCAGCCCAACTAAAGCTCCACAGACATCCGGTCTCCGTCTAGAACACAGTATGAGACTCAGTGGTTGTATACTAAATCTATACCAAAATGTGTGTTATTTGTTTTTTAAATTTCACAATAATAATAATAATAATAATAATAATAATAATAATAATAATAATAATAATATATTATTTCTTGGCAGACGCCCTTATCCAGAGCGACTTACAAAACATAAGAGCTGTACAAAGTGCAAAAAAACAGTACAGTTCAAAGCATAATGCAATTAACCCGCTTGTATAGGAATTATACAGCAAACAATATAACTCCTAGATAGTAAAAGCTATTATTACTGCTGTGAAATAAAATTAAATCAAATGAAACAGACGAGCCTGGCTAGTGCCAGACTTTCCTGGTTCTGCTGCTCCAAAGTGATTGCTGCTTCTCGCAGCAAATCTGCTACCTGACAATCTGGTTATAGTGCGAAAACCCACCCCAGATCAGAGTAAGTTAGTCTAATGAGGAAAGAAACATTGGTTTAAACCTTAATAATTTAATGCATATACCGTGTGTTGACTGTTCTTACTGACAGTCTGATCATGTCCTGTATTGACATTCTCAGTCACCTGGGAAAGAGTTGCTCTTCTGTTTTTCCTTACATATCGCAGTAATGCACGAGGATCACAGTCTTCGAATGTGCACTTTTGACCACAATTTCCAACCCTGTTTACTGATGTCTTTCCAATGGATCTAAATGCAGATGTAACTTTAGTTACTGTTCCTACTGAAACACTAGCCAGTTGAGCGTCTTTGAGACTGAAGCTCCTGCCATTTGTGCCCCAATAATGACCCCTCTTTCAAAGTCACTTACATCCTTTCCTCTTGCCATCTTGATCCAAAATTGAGGTCAACTGGGCCTGCTCAGCATTTGTATACATGACACAGAGCATGATAAGATGTTTATTTTGTCTCCCATATGTATGGGTGTATTGTTTAACAACGTGTGTATTGTTTTTCATTATGGCATGACAAATTTGCAACATTCTGTAAAGCAATACGCCAATCATTTTTCTATTTTGACATATGTATTATGTTGTATTTTGACACTAGAAAGCTTCCATATGTACCATATAGGCTACATAAAACAATAATGTTTCTCGTTTTTCTCTTGTATTTAAAATGTTTTTGTTCAATGAGCTTTGTGGAATTGATTCCTCAAATTCAACATTAACATTTGTGATCATTAAATTGAATTCTCCCTGCTTTCAGTATGGCAATTATAAAGTGAATAATAATGCTAATAAGATACTAATAAATATGTAAATATAATTCCAATAACAATAATATAACATAATAATAATTAAAGAGTAGAGGTTGGGTAAGCATGATACATTGCTCTCCAGGCCCGGTCTGCCAACTCCCATATAATATAACAAAGAAATCTCCAAGACAGTTTGAAGATGCATAATGAACATTTCTCACCCGGGTTTCTGGTTAATGGGACAGCCGTTATGGTCCAGCTGGGAGCAGCTGCAGGGAGAGAGGAGCAGACAGGAGCCCTTTACTCAAGCACTCATTGTTCACATCCACACCAGTTCCTGCGTTTCTTTAACATTTCAGAGATCTGGACTCATTCAATGATGTCAATGTGTTCTGTATTGCAAGGAGACTTGCAGGGGAGGTTTCACAGCTTTAAGAAACATTTGCTTTCCAGTTATCTAATATTAACTCTTATCTGTTAAAGGGCACAAATCTGAAAAGAGACAATGCAGAAGTGCAGTTTATGGTAACACTTCATAACAAGTTTACAACAATACAGCTTCAACTGTTCATATACAATGAATAGATGATGTACAAAAACCTATTAAAACATGTAATGTAGTTAATATTTATTTTGGTAACTGATGTAATATGCCTGTTATAATACTTAAATACTGTATATGTGCTGTGAGGAATTGATCAATGATCAATGAAAAATCTTGTCTTTGATTGTAATGGATTAAACACTTTTAACAGATTGGCTTTGAAGTGCTACACTGTTGATTTCCCGGTAGAATCTGATCACTGAATTTCAAAGTTTAATAATCATGTTAATAAATATAGATTCTTCATCATGCATCATGCTGTTCATGTAACCTTATTATAAAGCGTTTCTCAGTCTATGAACTTTAGGGTGTGTGCTCATGGATAGCAATACTCACGACACACTGCAGTTAACACTGCATGGTTGGCACTGCCCATTGATGTCAGCATATTTCCAGATGGTGTGAAAGCCCTCGCCCTTCACTCCGCTTGGGCAGCGTGCCACACACAGGTCCCCATCCTGGAAGTGAAGACACTGTGTACACTGCTCTGCCCCCTGAAAGAGCACAGCCAATACAAATACAGATCAACACCAGGGGACACACCTGTGCAGGCAATCGCTGCACTGATAAAATCCCTGTAAACAATCACTGCAGTCACAGCACTGAGGCCAAACTCCAAAAGCCTATGACTGCACTGATAATCACCTGTATTGTTTTGTGTGTATGTGTATTTCAGTATACTTTAAATAGGATTTATATTGTGTATTGTACTTAATTGCAATTACTATAATATATAAGTTTTTGTGATAAGTATGTGTTGTAACTGCTATCTAAGTAAGTGCATCTACTCAAAAATAAATATTATTAATAGTTAATATTATTATTATAGGAACAAAATATTACACAGCCAAGCAAACAGACAAGATGATGGTATGCCTGAATGTCCTGCAGGTTCTTACCGGTCCAGAGCAGGAGAGGGTGCCATTCTGTGGTTTGCACTCAGAGTGGCAGGGGACACAGCGTTGTGATTGGTTGTGTTCCCGGACATCACTGAAACAAATGCACAGAAACACTAAAATAAGCAAAACACAAGGTGGGGACATAAACCAACACACAATAGTATTTCTGGACAGCCTTTTGTTCATGGGATCTCTGGTTATGTTTCTCAAGAGGAGGACACTGATTTATTTTGAGTAGGGGTTATTATATTTCATTTAGAAACAAACATACCTAAACCATCAACCCAAATATCAATTTGTTTACAAATGCATCATTATAAAAACTGTGCTGCACATGAATTGTGCCTTCATGTAACCTTTTATAAATTATTTGTCATGCACTGTTCACAATATGTTACACCTAATCATGGAACAGTGGAGCCCAGCAATACAGCATAATTATGTTTTTTAGTTTAATGTTCTATATTAGTATACATTAGTTTTAATGTTCTGTTTCTTTTGGTTTTGTTCTAATCTGCTTAGCTATGAATTGGCCGGTCAGACGGTCAAGCTTACTTCTTAGGGACTGCTCCCATCCAAACGGCATCTAAACCAAACACTAGGCAAAGGTAGTGTATATTCTGCTTAATGACTTAAAATAGCACATTGAGAAGATTGGGGAAAATCCTCTGAGAGGCACAGGGAACTCTCTGCATGCTACTCTCATGGAGTGATGCATTATGATTCGCTTGAATGCCATGTGTACCGGTAATGACAACTTAAAAATGATTTTGAAGTACTGCACAATGGAAAAGAAGAGTGCATGGGTCTCCTACCCCTGGTAGAGATTGCATTCTTCAACACACTCCGTTCCACGCAGGAACCCGTTACACTCTACACACTGGCTTGGTCCCGGCCCCCAGCAGCCTTTGGTGCAAAGCGGGTGACATACCCGTCCCTCTGCCTCTGTGAAGACATACAAAGAAACACAGCAGTCAAACTTTCAAACTTTTATTAGTGATGCACCTGAAAGGCCTGTTGCTTTCTGCCTAGCTATTGCCAGCAATATATGGGCAAATTATTTTCCAAAAGCAGAACATTGCCCAAGCAGAAAACCATGCTTTACAGACCACCTGACAAAACCAATCCGACAAGAAAGCTTTACTTTACCCATAAATAACCCATTTACAACTCATGTATAACACAAGGGGCTCTTAGTATTCTGTGCTGAATATCATTCCTAATCATCCCTTTTTATGCAGGCTTTGGGGGAAAGGGAAATGCAAACACTGTGGTGTTAGAGGACCTCTACAAATTGTTTACAAAGTTTAAATTGTGCAAACTCTCAACTCTCTGATTGTGACACATGGCAAGGGACTGGCAGATCCGATTCGGTGAGTCCACCAAACATCTCAAACTGCAGAATTAATAAATACATAAAGCAATGGCACAAGAGGCACAGAAGCACATATGCCACAATAAACTAATTTAAAAAATCTTCCATGATGTTTCTGAAAAACTGACTAATTACTACAACCATGCAATAAAATCAAAATTAAAAATCAACCAGCTCATAACTTTCTGATGGCAGTAAGGATATTCAAACTACAACGTGTGTAGTTTAGATCTGGATGCCCTCCAATTATGTTCTATTCCAGGATTTAATGCTGACTGTAAATCAGAAATGGGCAAATCCCATATGCAAAAGAAAATGGCAGAAGATTGACATTGAATTAATTTTGGATTAAGACTGAAAAAATAATTCCCAATTTAACACAAAAGGCTAAAAGATATTTGTCAGGTACCAACTCTGTAGATGATTTTACAGAACAGCGTCAGTCTATGAAATAAGACCGGGTGAATGAACTGATGATGCTTACATTTAACAGCCAAATTTTATGAATAGGGCATTTTCCTTCATGAATCTGTAAGTGACACTTAATGTGCTGCTTGTGAACAACCTTGCATTATGATGTTATGTTTGTAATATATATGTGACAGTATTGATGGTATGATTTCAGTATGTTATATAAATTGTTCCAGGAACAATCAGTATTGTTGTTTTTACTCTTATGTTTTCCTACTAAGTTAACTGAAACATTTAAATAATTTTGATGTGGGACAGTACCCTGTCTAAATGCCAAATATATTATTTGTATTACTGTCGCAGCAAGATTGTGTAAATTAAGTGCATTTCAGCTGTGTGTATTGCTCTGGGTAGGCCAGGAGTAGTCTAGTGTCTGTGTAGCTGCTTTTAGAATAAACATCTCTCTCTTTTAAGATCATATAGAGGTCAAATGACAAAGACATATGTGCTAAGTTCGGGGGTATGCATTGATGTCATGTGGTTGCCCCGCAGCCAAAGGGAGGAATCCTCTATGTGAGTATGTTCTTTAGAAAAACTTGAGACTAGTCTTCCTGACTGGCTGTCTCCAGAGCACTTTGTTATTGATGAATAAACTACTTTGGTATTATTCTAATTAATCTGTCCCTGAGTGTTCCTTGTCTGTCTATCTATTGAGGGAGAAAATGTCTTCCATTTCAATTTATATTAATATTATTTAATAAGCTGTATTAGTAATAAAGGGATGCATGTCCCTTTATATAAATATCTGCAGCTGTTGCTGCTTAATTAATGAGCCAATGCACTTTTACAGAATGACTAATTTAGATGTTTAAAGGAATAATTTGATTATTAAAATCAATCAGTGGTTTAATTAAGCAGTCTACATGACCAACTTGTAGTGAAGGACAAGGACCCTCAAACCCAAACCAAATTGCCACCTACCTTTTGATTTAATCTGGTCCCTGTGTATCTTTACGTTTTGTTTTGGGAAACAATGTAGTGGCCCTGTCTGCAGTATTAATTAGCACCCTACACTGGGACTAGGTTTATTTTTGTGTTTCAGTGGTTATATAGGCTATTGTGTTTGCTAATGGTGGGACCCCTGAACCATGATTCCATTGGCTCCTTACCTACTATCTTCCAAACTGAGTGACTATAAATGTTTTTTTTTCTCACAGTCTTTTCTAACTGTGGCAAATATTTTGAATCTCTAAGTTAAGTTTTTTTTCTGTAGAGACAAAATCTGACCTCTGTAAATATAGGAGACCAGTAGGAAGTCCAGGTGTCAGCCCATAACCAACTATTGCTTGGATACCCTGTGCTGCTCAGATTGTATTCAACTCTGCCTGCCTATTTTAGTGTCATCTGCAAATTTCACAAGTTTACTACCCTAGATGATTAGTATCAATTAGTAAGTGCAGAAGTCCAAATACTGAGAACCACAGTTACTACCTCACTCCTGTCTGAGGCAACTCCCCTTACTATTATTTTAGTTTTATAAATAACCAGATTTAAACTTTAACTTAATTAAAAATGTTAATTAATCCAAATAGATCATATGAAAGCTTTTAAAAGGTGTCCACTGCTACAAGTTGCTTGCTCAATAAAAATTAAGTAAGAAGATAAGAAATGATCAAGAAATCTGCCTCACAGATACCCAAACACAGAAAAAGTCAGGCTAGGCCTTACCACACGTTTCTGGGGGTCTGTTGGCGGTATCGATGAGCTGTTGGCCATGGGGGCTCTGGATGGTATCCCAGGGGAGCGAGTTTGTGTAGCACAGCTGGGAGTTGTTGTGGAGGAGCACCAGTCCCCCGCTCACACTCTTCAGAGAGCGAAGCCCCAGGGACTTCACATGTACTGACTGCACTCCCAGGGAGAACACCCCCCTGAAGAGGGACACAGGGAGAGAGAGCAAGAGAACAGATGATGTCATGAATCAGTGATGTCATTCCTTAAAGCTGTTGCACCAATAAATGCCTGAACTTGAAATATGTAGGGTATGAGGATGATACAGTGGGGGACAGGGAGGGACAGAGAAAACAAGGAGCAGCAGTTGAGATGAGACAGGAACAACTGGGACCCTACATGTACAGTTGACGTCCTCGGATGTAACCCAAGTTCTCAAACGCACTCAGATCAGGCATGTCTTCAGGCCAGTCCTCGATGTACAGGAACCCTGACAGACAGAGAGAAAGACACATAATGCATGACATCAGTATTCGATTATTTAGTGGAGAACATGTATATTAGACTACAGGAGGACTAATATTGACATCCCAGCTCTTCCAAATCGGAGATGTGTGTCCACTATTGTCCGTGTAGAAATCTGTCTACATTTTCCACTTCCTCAGACATCTAATAATAAAGGAAAGGTAATTGACCATTCAAAAACACCCCAAGAACAAGCAGGAACTAAAGGCTGCTGCAGTGTAGGCCTGGCAGAGCATCACCAGGGAAGAAACCCAGCATCTGGTGATGTCTATGGGCTCCAAACTTCAGGTAGTCATTGACTGCAAAGGATTAGTAACCAAGTATTGAAACTCACAATTTAATTCATGATTATGTTAGTCTGTCCAATTACTTTTAAGCCCCTAAAACTGGTGGGAACCACTTACAAAAATTGGTGTAATTCCTAAACCGTTCAGCCATTTTGGATGTAACTACCCTCAAATTAAAGATGAAAGTCTACACTGAAAGAACATCTTGATTGTTTCCTTTCAAATCCAAATTGTGTCACTGTCCTGGCTACCTGATGAAGACACAGCAGTGTTGAAACGTGTTGTGAGTGATTCAATAAAATGAAATTGTAATAATATAAAAGTCTGGTCTAAATAACTAATAAGTGAGAGTGCGGCTACAACATTTAATGTTCTTTATATATTTTTGCCTTATTTTGGCCAGCACCTCATAGAAGTGAAGACACTGTAGTGCACGGATGTTTTTAAGTTACATATTGTATATATATATATAGGAATTTGCAGACTCACAGAATAACTGCTGCCATATGTGCTTCCACAAAGTACTGACTTTATACTGAATACTTATGCAATCAGTACATTTCAATTTATATACATCAACCAGCATAACACACTGCATTCTTTTCTCAAAGCTGAAGAATTACTTCTGCAAATGTTTAACTAACTAGTGTAAATAATACATACCATTATTTTCTTTTTGTCAATCTACAAGGAACATTTTACCAATGTATTTAGGAAAGTCAGGGCCATGATTCAACAACACTGTAGAGTCCCAGCTACTTAATTTTAACAGTTAAGGTTCAAAGATATGAAGTTTTTAGGCAGGTGCGAAAAAATGCTGTAAAGTAAGAATGCTTTCAAAAATAGACATGTTAACAGATTATATTTATCAATTAAATGCGAATCCAGATTTGGTGTGACCACCCTTTGCCTTCAAAACAGCATCAATTCTTCTACGTACACTAACTTGCACACAGTTTTTGAAGGAACTCGGCAGGTAAGTTGTCCCAAACATCTTGGACAACTAACCTCAGTTCTTCTGTGGATTTAGGCAGCTTCAGTTGCTTCTCTCTTCATGTAATCCCAGACAGACTCGATGTTGAGATCAGGGCTCTGTGGGGGTCATACCATCACTTCCAGGACTCCTTGTTCTTCTTTATGCTGAAGATAGTTCTTAATGACTGTCGCTGTATGTTTGTGGTTGTTGTCATGCTGGAGAATAAATTTGGGGCCAATCAGATGCCTCCCTGATGGTATTGCATGATGGATAAGTATCTACCTGTACTTCTCAGCATTGAGGAGACCATTCATTCTGACCAAATCCCCAACTCCAATTGCAGAAATGCAGCCCCAAACTTGCAAGGAACCTCCACCATGCTTCACTGTTGCCTGCAGACACTCATTCATGTACCGCTCTCCAGCCCTTCAGCAAACAAACTTTTGACAAATTTGTCAAATTTTGACTCATCAGTCCACAGCACCTGCTGCCATTTTTCTGCACCCCAGTTCCTGTGTTTTTGTGTATAGTTGAGTCTTCCATGAAGGCCACTTCTGACCAGACTTCTTCGGACAGTAGATGGGTGTACAGGGTCCCACTGTTTTCTGCCAATTCTGAGCTGATGAAACTGGTAAGTAAGTAAGGTAAGTAAGCATGATGTGTCTTTCATCTGCTGCAGTAAGTTTCCTTGGACGATCACTGCTACTACGGTCCTCAGCGTTGCCCGTTTTTTGTGCTTCTTCAAAAGAGCTTGGACAGCACATCTGGAAACCCCTGTCTGCCTTGAAATGTCTGCCTGGGAGAGACCTTGCTGATGCAGTATAAGTACCTTGTGTCTTGTTGCTGTGCTCAGTCTTGTCATGGTGTATGACTTTTGACAGTAAACTGTCTTCAGCAACCTCACCTTGTTAGCTGAGTTTGGCTGTTCCTCACCCAGTTTTATTCCTCCTACACAGCTGTTTCTGTTTTAGTGTTTCAACCTACATATTGAATGGATGATCATTAGCACCTGTTTGGTATAATTGTTTAATCATACACCTGACTATATGCCTACAAAATCCCTAACTGTGTGCAAGTGTACCCAGAAGAATTGATGCTGTTTTGAAGGCAAAGGGTGGTCACACCAAATATTGATTTGATGTAGATTTTTCTTCTGTTCACTCACTTTGCATTTAGTTAATTGATAAATATAATCTATTAACATGTCTATTTTTGAAAGCATTTTTACTTCACAGCTTTTTCACACCTGCATAAAACTTTTGCACAGTACTGTAAATCAGAAAAATATTCTCAGATCAATTCAACAAATACAACATATGAAAATGCACAAAGCTTACATTTAGAGAATATCCATAAATGTATTTCAAATAAAACAAATTACCAAAGAGTTTACTAACATCAGTGTCTGAAGTGTCTCCATATATCTGTATATTGCATGAGTGAAAAATATGATTTCCTGTGGGATACCACACTCCAAATGAGATTATATTCAAAAAAGCTTTACTAGTTTATTTCATGGCATTGTAGCTTCCGAGTTGGCACTCAAACTTACTGAGTGAAATTAACAAAAACAACAAGCATTTCACTCTGCAAAGCATACATCACAGAGAGATCATCTTACCCTTAAACACAACTGTTTAAAATCCACTTGGTGGCAGCATAAACACAGTAATACACTGCTACAGTGTCATGTAGGCAGTCAGTGTGCTATGATATGGAGTATTTTACAATCCACGGAGATATTAATTACGTATAAATGTCAACATATATAAAACATTTTAAACATTGTAAAGAGAAATATTAGCTTACTGTTACTGGTACAATTAATTCAGATATTCTGATCCCTCTTCAGCTCCTGTTTGGTAGAACAACTATGTCTAAGTTTGTTGCCCACGCTTTTTCATTGCAATTTAATAGGTAGCTGGGGATGATCGAGATAGTTCTGTACTAGCTACTATGCAGCTTTGCTCTAACTTTTCAAGTTCATTGCTATCCTATATAATTTAAATATTTTTTAAAGCAAAATAGAAATCCTAGGCATCAGTCTTCCAGGAATACAAACAGTGGAGCCAGTCCCAACCAGAGTCCCAAAAAATAAGCAAAATAACAATAAAAACCCAAATCAATACAATCAAACAAATGACAGATCATCAGAGTGCAGAGCAAATCATAACGGAATTGTTGTCTATGTACTTGAGATCATAATGCATTATAACAAAGCAAGAAAAACTACAAAAGAACAAAAATAAAATACTCCAGTTGCCTTTTTCTTTGGCACCACCACATGTAACTTCATACAACATGCTGCTTTCCAGGGGCAGGGAGCCATGGCTTCTTCACAGGCTGCTATTTATATCTAGTGCCCCAGTAGCATTTCAAATTTACTACACTCCTGGTCTCTAAAATGTAGTATTAAAGGCGATACCAAAATCACTACATATTGTCTCCCTGTTCATATTGTTTTCCATCATTATGAAATTGTGCTTTCTTTAATGTAAACGCAATTCATTCTCTCATTTATTAATTGTATGCAAATGTTACTTGATAACAAGAAGTCAAATGAAGAAGTACAGAAAGTTCTTTGCAAATCAATCAAGTTTTCATGAAAAAGGACATTCATTTCATTGAGATTTATTGATGTAGACATATCTTGAGTTGTGGCAATAAAATAATAAAATCACTATCATTTGCCGTTTGATATTGATTTATTAGCCTGTGACTTCAAAACAGCAGGCCTATTCCAGGCTAGTCGTCTTGAAAAGGCAGTATGCATGATTGTGTAAAGTAGGCACGGAGAGAGAGGTAGTACCTGTGATCTCAATCAGGGATTTAAACACACTCAGCTGACTGGAATTGAGGGTTGACCTGTTTGTCACTGGTTCGCTGAAACACACAGACAAGCAGAGATGACACACAACGTAATAGCAACAGGTAGTCAGGAACTACGTTGAAGTCAACAGGATTAGTTTTCTGCCTGGAATTTACAGACTGAGTACTGTATTTATATACTAAGTTATAACTGCACAGTGTTTATGTTATTAAATATTTTTTTAGAAGTATAAAGTCTATAAATAATCAAGATGATTTTTGTAGTTTTAAAGTTAATATCAGGTTATTAATAAACTGACTCTACCTTGTTAGGATATCATAGTTCACTGCATGAGGAAAATGTTGACTTTTCCAGGTTAAGCCATTTTAACATTTAACATTCTTACCTTGAAAAGGTCCCCTGGGGGAAGGCCAGACTGCCATGGATCTTAGTGCAGTCACGGAAAAGAGCGATGTTGGAGGAGTTCACTGAATGCACACCCAGCAAGGACCCCATCCCCAAGCCGTAGCACACTGAGAGAAGAAGGATAAAAATATGATGAGGTAGAAGAGAAGGAGGGGGAGCAGCAGGAACAAAGGATTGGAAAAGTTATGGAGAAATGGAGGAAAGGACGGGAGAGGAAAGAGAGGGGCTAACTCTGAAATGTGATGTAACCTTGTGAACTCTGTTAATAATTAACAAAATCTCAGGCACGGGAGTTTTCAAAACTCGAGATCTCTGCACATCTGACACACACCTACAGCAGTCATTATAAAGGCATATCATATAATGGTTGTGAGCAATAACTTTGGATGCAAGTAATCACAGTTTTCCACCAAACAAAAGGATGGAACTAACTAACATGACTATGATATACATATAGAAAATTACTGTTGAAAAGGTTGACACCTGTAGGCTCACAGCATTGTGCACATTGCTAGGGTTACTATACTTTGAGATTGAAAAACTGGGACATTTTGCTTTTATGAATGAAACTGACAGTAACAATTTTGAAACCGTTTAAATCAGTGTTTCTCAACCTATTTTGGAATACAATAGATATGTGCTGCTGTCCTCAAACCTGCCCAATTCTTAAGCATGGGCGGGGGCTTGGGGGGTCATTCAAGATAAAACTTTTCCAAATGTTTTACTGCGATTTCTGGTAACCATGAACATTTCCTTTGGGAGGTATGTGCATGTGCCCTATGACCTGTTTTCAGATTTATTCAAAATACATTGTTTGGTCAGATGACTTGGCATCTAGGATGCATTTTAAAAAAACAAAAAAACATTCTAACTACTTCCTCTGTGATTCCTGACTAATTGAAATTTTGCATGCTTCAAGTAAGTCATTATATATTTTTAGACATATCAAGTCTGTGCAATTTAAAACATGTCTACCACAGGCCTTTCAGATTTTAGCTTTGCTCTGTGTGAGTTTGATTATGTCCCCAAGGGTTAACTGCAGTCTTTAAGACTTTGGGGAAACCTGCTGACAGCAGCCATTGTGGCTCCAGCTACAGATTCATCCCCTCTGTATAGTGGAGTAAAAATGGCTACTGCCACCAGGTTACCCATGTTTCCACACTGCTTTTGTGTTTATTGCTCTACTGTGTATCAAACAATGTGATGCACTTTTGTAACCAGACTATTTCTGTACACTACACAATGGTTATGTATTATGCTATGCTTGATAGAAAACAAGTGATTGCTTGTTGCAGCTTTATTTACAATAATAATAAAGATTAAATAGCAATAAAGTTGTGACAGACACAAAGACACAAACCTTTTGGACAGTCCCCATCACATTTCTCACACTTCTGCTCCGTGCTCGTTATGACTTCCTGAGTGTGATTGGGACACACCATGGTGCAGGAACCAACAGCTGTGGCCAGATAGTTATCTAGAGAGAGAGAAAGAGAAAGAGAGAGACAAAAGGGAGTGGGAGAGGTGTAGAAAGAAAGGAGGAGGGGGAGTGAGAAGGGACTTACTTCACCACAGTTCAATAGGAGGCACCAAATTGACCAAAATAGCAAAACACAGTGGCTGAAAATGTACACCACATAAAACAAGAAAGGTAAACAAGGATGGAATAAAAAGAGACACTGGGAAAATGGTGGAGAATTATACTGAAAACAGGGACAGACAGATGATGACAGACGAGAATGAGGAAAAGAGATTGAGAAAAATAGAGTGGATGGGGGGGCTCAGACAGGAAGCGGTGCAGGAACTCACGTGGGCACTCCTTGACGCAGGTGGCACCGAAGCTGTACTTCCTGTCCTTATTGGGCTCGGACTCAAAGGTGACGGAGTTGTAGACAGTCTGGGGGGGACAGTGGTCCTTACATGTCCCACTGTCATTCAGGTGACGACAGGCCTGGGCAGGAGAGAGAAAGAGAGAGAAAGAGAGAGAGGAAAGGAAGAGAAGAGAGGTGGAGGAAGGGGCCGAAGTGAGTGATAGGAGGGAAAAGGTTGAGTAATGAGAGATGAAAAACAAAAGGGAAGGGAAGGAGGACAATTTTGGAGATGTAAATCTAACAAAAAACATTACATAATTCAATTTAATCCAATCCAAGTTTCTGTGCATCAGTGTGCATTGTTGTGTTAATTATCTGTGATATGCGTGTGTGTGTGTGGTTAATGCTGAAACCTACCAGGCAGTCCGTGTCCTTGGGCCCGGTGCAGCCAGCGGCACACTGCTTGTGACAACAGTCACTGGGGTCCTTGCCCTTGCATCTCCAGCAACCAGACGCGCACTTGAGCTGCGTAACTGTGTAGGGAGAGAGGGAGACATTTTTTATTTGAATAGCTCTGTTATTTCAATAAACAATAATAAAATAATAAAACTATTTCTGACCGACCGGATAAGTGCCACATCATTAGCAATATATCATGCAAAAAACAAACAAAAAAGGCAAAAATACACAGATGGAGGGATAAAATGCAAGAAAGAAGTGTGACACAAAAGATAAGTAAATCTGTTTGCTCTTTCCCAAAGTTGGGACAGAGGAGAAATAATGGAGATTGGTTGGAAACAGAACACGAAAGTGAAACAGATATCCAGCATATGTATCAGCTTAACATAGAGCAACAACTGAAGAATTTTATAAGCGTCATTGTTTTTGATATTGATTTGAGTGCTTGGACTGTTATGGTAATTAATGGTGAAGGAAGACTGTTAGCTACGTCACCCTGGATAAGGGTGTCTGCTAAGAAATAACTAATAATAATGATAATAAATGAGGCCTTGTCTCAATATTAGTACGTGAAATCAGGTTGGAACATGTGCATAAGACAGGCAGTAAAAAGTAATAAAAAACATACAGCGTCATGAAGGAAAAAAGGAACTTTAAGTCTGTTTATTAGTTAAAACAAAAATACAAGGTCAACAACACTGACCAGGAAAGAAAATGGAGTTGGACAAGGATACAGACACACCTACACACAATGTTAACTGACGAAGCAGTGTTATTGACAGAAAGGTTGTGTAATAAACCAGGAGGTAGACAGGCTGTGTCACTTACAAATCTGACAGTCTTGGTTTCCTGGTCCCCAGCAAGAAGCAGTTTTACAAGCTGTAGAACAGGGGGGGCCTGAGAGAGAGAGAGAGAGAGGCTGGGTTACAGTTCTGCATATACAACTGTTGCTAAAGTTGAAGTTTCTGCTAAATCAAAAACAAATGGGTAATAATAGTCAGGGAAAATTATATATTTAGTTATTTAATTATTAAGATTGTTAATAAATAATTAATAAATGTCACTTTAAGTGAAACACATTGCCTAGAAGCATAATTGTGTTATACTTTTGTTAGAAAGTAACCTATACGCAGAATTCAAAATGGAGGGAATTAAATGTGCATTTGCATTAAAGGAGCACTATTTCATCACAATGGATAGAAGTAATTAAGACGTGTGCACATATTAGCTAAGAATAGGTTTCTCTCCAAGCTGTCAATTAAACAATTATCATTGCTCATCATTACTGCCGATGTGTGGCATACTGGCTAAGGGCAATTGTCTCAGACTGGAGCTGGGATGACACTGGCACAGAGAATGCCAGCAGGAGTAATGTATTACTGTGCTGTGTGTTAATGGTGTCACTGTCAGTATACAGCCATGCAGTCAGTATATCATCTCGCTGTGTGAGGGCAGTTATACTGTCAGTATATCACAGTAGAGATCCTATTAAAACCTCTGCATCTGATATGTAAGGTATATATTTGTCTTGTGTAAGGCCCTGCATTGTGCACAAGGCTTACACAAGTCTGCTCTGTTTAGTGTGTTGTGTTGTTGAGACACATACTTATTTTAAAAGGCAAGCCTGCTTTTTTGAATATGGCTTTCCATCAGTCTCTCTCTGTGACTCACAGTTTGCCGGCCGCTCCTGTATGTTCAGGCTCTGGCTGTATTTGTTGTGCTGGTCCAGGATATCTTTCCACTGCACTTTATTTGGGAAGCAAAGTTGAGGGCACCCAGTGATCTGCACGCCCCCCAGAAGAATCTCTAAGGGACGAGAGAAAGGATAACACGGATCATTGACACCAAGACCACATTGAACAACCCGTTTCTATCCCTGACACTGACACCGACACCTGAACACTACCTTTCCCTCCCTCGATTATACTCTCCATCTCACTCACCATTTCAATCCAGAGGACTTCTTCAAGATTCAGATCAGAATAGATACAAAAAATAATTAAAGCGACATCGATGTCAGTATCTTTATTGCAACCTATAAGTATAATACAAATATTTGAATCTATTCTAAAGTATTTACCGCTTCATTCACAAACTACTTCTAATACATTAAACTCAGTTTCTGTAGACCACTAAGATTATTTTACTTCCTATATCAACGATCTGTTTAGGTTTAAATAATTGTGTGTACCCAATGCTGAGTCTCTCTCTCTCACCTGTCAGGCTCTTCAACCTCAGCTCCTGCAGGCCCACTGCACTGCCCATCGAGGGGGTGTTGTCCAGCACGGCCAGTGCCAGTGTGCCATTGTAGAGCTGGGTGCCCCGGATGATTCGCAGACTGTCCAGGGAGATCAACTCCACCGAGTTGTGAGCAATCAGCACATAGCCTTGAACCTCCACTATATCCTGGACACAGACATACAAACGACAGGGAGACACAGTGAAGCACAAGAAGACGGAGAGAGGAAGGGAGAATGGGGGTGGCAGAGGCAGGGGCCTACCTTTATTACAGCTCAGTAAAGGGTAGCAAATTTACCAAAACAGGACAAATAGTAAAACCTTTAAAAATAAATGGATCATAGTGAATCTGATAAAAGAGAAATGAAAAAATTGCAAATTTGTTAAGAAAAATCAAAAAGTGTGAGGGAGACAGTCAAATACTGAAGAGACGTGGGAATACAGAAAAGAGAGGACCATCAGTCATCCTCAAACCTGACGCTCAGGGTGGCCCTATTTATGCACCCAAATTAGTAAATTTAAAAATCATCCATTAGAAATTGCAAATATTTGTTCCTACATATTCCTGTTTTTTATTATTTATTAAAGTTAAATAATGTTTTGAAAACATTCACAATTTTCACATTCATATTCAAATATTCAGCTAACCGTGCCCATCCCTAGTATGCAGTTGTGCAAAGATATAAGAAATTATTCCAAACACAGCAACAACGCCATTGTTGGAAAGTCCTTGCATGACAAAACTGTCTCCTCGGCTGGAAATGTATAAATAGTCTGATGTAATACTGAAAATTATGTAATAATTTTATGGAATTAATGGCTAAGCAGAAGTTTTGTTCAATAGTACAAACACAAACACAAATTTAAAGACACACAGACATATAGATAGGTCAGGAGATTGTGGTGGCCAAACCTGATTATTTTGTTAATAATTCTTTAGCCATTTAGTTGACTTGGATGCATTGTTTTTCTTTGCTGCTATCATGTTGTGTTACTGAAGAGGACCAGAAATTGCAGATTTAAACCACTTAAAAAGAGAGTGCTTTACAAGGTATAATCTCTTATTCCCATTGTCTCGTTGTGGTATAAGCACCATTATTTAAACGTTTAATTTAATGTAATAGTCACAAAGTAAGTGATCTTACTGAGGGGAGCAAATGGAGAGCACTTTCAATCACTATTCTTTTAAACATGTACCCACTTCAACACGTTTCCAAATTACTTAACTGAATTGATTAGTTGATAAACTGTACACATGTAATACTTCTCTGCAGGATGTGAATCATGTTACAGGCAATATACTATAAATCAAAAGACAAATATCCCATCAACTGTAATACGGCATTTACACTGCAAGGTTGAACTTTGGTCTGACTGTCAGCATGACTCTTCTCAACATTCGGTGTTCGATTTACACTGCAGACCTAAGCCGTCTGGTGTCCAACCTGCGCGTATACCTCATTATTACAATTTGTGCTGGGTGACGTCATAACCACCACCCGCCCAATGACACGTTTACTCCTTTCCCGAGACGAAAGTATACCAAAACAATAGCAACCTTGGTAGATTGCAGTTGTTTTGTAGAGGTTAATCTGAGCACATGAATCACAAATACTTATCGAAGGAGAAATTAAGCAACATACTGAAAGTCAACATTCGGTTATTGTAAACACCATTAACAAAATAAAATATCAAAAAATAAAAAGACAACAAACTGCACATTTCTTGTACACATCGAAAACTATAACGACATTAATCAATACGTGGTGGGAATGAAACTTATGGACACAAACTTCCCTTGTTCAGAGACTGTTCAAATACATTTGCTTAAAGTGTTTGAAATTGAATCAACCCCTATTATTAAAGTAATATGTAACTTAATTGCTCTGGTTCATAATTTAATTAACTTTAATGTCAAATACATACAACAAATGAGTAATCAAATTAACCGGAAATTAACCGGAAAGGATGATTAACAAGGTTGCCTTCATATCATTATTTTAAAGCTATTTACACAGCATTTTTTTTTTTTTTTTAATATTCACCCAAGTTACATAATATACACGGTTGTTCACCTGGAACTTAATTTGTCATTTACACAAATTATATGTAGACGAAAAAAATAAATGCAAAAAAGTACTGATCAAAAACAGCAGTTAATGATTTGGGAAATAAGTCTTTAGATGTGCTCTTGTAGCACAGATTTCCGCAGATCTGCAGTTTTCAAACAAGTACAAAAGACGTGCAGAACTACAGAAATCTGTGCTACAAGAATGCACGTGTCGAAAATGTTTTTTGTAATTTAGTTTTTCCCACTTAAGGAGTTGCCTATACTGATGCTCAAGTCATGGGGGCACTGCCTAGCGATACTCAGGTTGTGTGTGAGCCGTCCTAGGGCGGGCTGTGTTTACACTGCAGTTATGACGCCTCTAACTCAGGCACAGCACTAAGGACAACATAACCCATTGCAAAGCCACCTCTTGAGCAGGCTGTTCTTAGGTCATCTGATACCCCTTTTCCATTGGCATATCCAACCCGACCTGGAACCAGGCTGGCACTGTGCAGCATGTTACCCACTGGCAATTTTTGCAGGAAAACCAGCATATACTGTAGCCCTCCAGGAATGGAGTGATTTTTTTTGTTAATATTAAGCAGCTTCAACTGTGTATACATACATACACTTTAGGCAGTGTTTTCTCATTGTGTCACATAGTCAATTACTGTGAGATGCCATAGGTAAAGTGCATCTGCTAATCAAATAATAATAAAAAAACAATTTCCTACCTGCAGGAAGCTGAGGTTCAGCGGCCCCTGAAGGTGAGTTATCTCCAAGTTGCCTTGCACCACCTGGCAGCCCGTATACAACATCTTCAGGATCTCATAGTGGTTTTCCTGACTTGAGGGTAGTGACAACCTCATCTCTGTCCCTGTACATACTTGGAGAGGAAGAGAGAGAAAGATACATTGAGAGAGGGTTGAAACAGACAGAAAGGGTGAGACAGAGAGGTATAGCACATATGAGAGGGAGAAAGTGAATGATGGAACCATGGAGAAACAGAATGTGAGCAATTAACGAAGGGAGAGAGAAAAAAGGTAAAATGAAGAGATGGAATTAGTTAAAACATTTGTGGAAGGGAAAAAATATACAGGCAAATGATAAAGGGAGACATTTTTGAGAGGGACAGTAAGAGTAAAAAGTGAGGGAAAGGAAGAAACTGGGGGCGATTAATGAAGGGAGGAAGTGATAGAAGGAATATCCACAAAGGCAGAGACAGCCTTGTAATTAATTTCAATCTGACTGTCACTGAAATCCTGAGGATGTGTGGGGTAGGATTTCTCTGGCAGTGTAACCAAGTTATACCATGCACACAGACCGCTGTGGTCTATAATTATTTCCTTATGGTTTCCTGTGAACTTCCTCTGAACTGAGGCTATAAGACCCAAAACTACACTCATACTTCCTGTTGCACTTCCTCCTTGCGGTGTCGTTTTCCAATTTCGGAAGCGGAGGATAACAGGAGATGTGTAATTGGTGGGCTAGAGAGGGCGAGGGGGGGTTATCAGAACTGGTCTTGTTTCCGTTCCGATTTCTCTGCTCTGGAACACAACCAACACCACAGACTGTAAAAACCAGGCTCCCACACAGAGCTCCAGTAAACCCTCTACACTGAGCAACTGCAGAAGTTATTAGATTGACACCCCAAGCCCAAGTTAGGGTATGGTCATGTTTAGGGTCAGGTTATGATTAAAGTTGGGCTGGCAGTGAGAGTTCAGGTTGGGGTAAGAGAGGAGTTAGGTTCAAATCCCTCTGAAAGAGATTAAATGTTTATACATAACGAGGGATATTAAAGGGGAGACAGATTAGAGAGAGAATATATTATTATTATTATTAATAATACAGGCTAGGAAATGAAAATAAGCCTGCTGTGCGCTCCATGTGAGATCTGTGGCGTTAAAGGAGTCAGGAATCCCTCGTCAGTTCACTTGGCTGCAGCGTGCGTGTGCATCAGAGTGTGACAATGGTGACTGACACATGGACACGCATGCACGCACACACACTGGCTGCTATAATCCCCTGCTCTCTCTCCGAGCTGCAATAGAGCGCCGTGGCTTGCAGGCCCAGGGACACCATTGCTCCATGGCATATCCTAGCAACCGAACACAGTGGGTTTGCCGGATCAAAGTGCCAAAGGGTTTCTGTGGTAACCCAGGGAGACCCAAGTCACTATCCCTAGCCCTGCCAGCACCAGGAATTAAGAGTTGATCTGTTAAAAGTGTTCCTTATTAACTGTATTTATCCCTTTGGTTTACAGGAATAGCTATACAATCTGGAAATACACCATGACCACATGTCTTATTTGACATGCCATTGCATATTGTATAAGATGCCATTCAGTGAATGTCTTATTTGTATTCCTGTTCAATCTGCGAGATTCCTTGCTTTACTTTCTGGGTAGTTCGCCCCCTCTGCTGTCCTGACTAATAGGTCTAGCTAAATATTAAGTGGTAATGCATTCGCAGAAGTAATCTGGCTGTTTTCAGTCTGCAAGTCCTGTTATACAGCACGTGGGATGTGTGCAGCTCTGTTTGGATTGACCTGCCATAAAAAGCACTTCTGAAACTTTTCTAATGTTAATGCAGAGGAAATGTGCTGAGGAGAAACAGAGAGTAAGACATGAATGAAAGGGTCGAGAGAAAAACATAAAAGGACAGAATGGCAGAAAGCAAGAGAGCGAAAGACATGGAAAGTCAGGGGAAGGGAGAAACAAGATGGGTGATTAAGGAAGCAAGAGAGTGAAGGAAGGAAGAAAGAGAAAAAGAGACAAAGCAAGAGAATGAGAGGGAGAAAGAGAGTGAGGCAGTGAGATATGCAGGGAGAGAAAGTGAATCGCAAGGAGAAAAAGTTGGGGTGATTCATGAAGGGAGATAGGCAGAAAGGGAGAAGGGAAACATGGAGAGAGCAAGAATGGGAGACAGACTGGAGGAAAGGAAGAAATAGAAAATGATTGCCATAGAACACTCTTAGAATAGTTAGTGAAGCATTGCACTGAAATGTGCCGCTCTGGGCCCTGGCCTGTTATCAATCTACAATTATTTTTTCTAATGCTAAACTCAGCATTTTATAGTCATCTATAAGTATTATAAGTCATCTGAAATTATTAGCCATGTTGTGTTGTTTGTTTGTTAATGTTATTACTGATATTTAAATAATGCAATAATACAGGATCAGCTTTTAAACAAACCATAACACTTTCCTCCAATGAGCAGAGAAAAAAAGTTTTCTAGTGTATCTTTAACAAGGAAACAGAGAGAATATATTACCTGGGTAGGTAAGAAGTGAATTAACAGGAAATAGCAGGTTATCTAGACTACAATACACCTGTCCATGGCCACAACCCAGGTCTCTTTGGTAATGAGCGATATGATAGATATTTCCTGTTGTTGTTGATAAAACTGTTTTGAGTTTTGATGCAGACCAACAACTTCTCCCACCCAACCGACAAAGCAACACAAAGGACCTGAAGGACTGGATACACTGGAAATTGCAGGGCTGAAACACTACTACAGCACATTGTGCATACACATATAGATACAGACACACAAGTCGTCACACATAAAATCATGACCTGCACAGGGAAATGTACTGAAACACACAAACAACACTGCAAAACTGCATTAATAAAGACATTAAAAATGGGATTTCAGCCTTCCACTGCATACAATGTGTGTGTTTCTTTAACAGATGCTGATCACAGACGAAGGAAGTAAGACAAATATTGCAAGGGGCAGCATAGGTGTAGAATGGCGTAGTACCACATTTTATTCACTGCAATGTATCTGGGGTCATAAAAACAAACTAGTATATTTGGAACTGGCACAAAATACTTGTAAAGCAGTATTTTCCTGTATGAGAGACTTTGTAGGGGGTGGAGCTCAAAAGTAGGTACAAGTATTGTCTACCACCCACCCTCCCCTTACTGTTTGTTCCTGGACGATAAGAAGTTGGCAGTCATCTGTTAACTCTACACTGACCTTTGAAGTATTCACTGATTGGCTGTCTCTGTTTAATGTTTTTAATATGGAAATTATGCTGTTTGTTGGTCTCCTATAATACAGTTGTGTTGGCAGTGTGTGTGTGCATGGTTGGTGTTTTGATTTGAAAAGCAGAAATAGTTTGGCTGTCAGCCATCACCACTCAGATATGAAAATGACTTCAGCACTCCTCTCTTCCTACTCGGGATCACTATGTGCTGCCACACTGCAATTACCATATTCTGGGCCAAACCTCATGCCAACTGTGCCAGTCTCTACGCCCCTGCTCTCAAGTAGAGCATGGGAGCTAGGTTTTTAATCCCTCTTTCCATACAAAGAGCCTTTCCTGGTATCATTCAATCTTAAATAAATACATCAATACAATATTAAAGGTCTACTTAGTACTATTTCATAATAGAAGCAAAAATCTATTTAAAAAGTTACTGACTTCCTCAACCAATGTGAATTACACACTTTTAATGGTAATAAATATAAAGATGTCTAACTCCTTTGTAAAACGAGAAGTTGCATATCGAAGCATGAGAAGTCTGAAGTGCAGCACATTTTATCGTTTAAATTGAAATAATTCTGTCTTTCACACAGTATACAACGAAATGTGAAAATAACATTTTTCCAGCCAGCCAAACACACAGGCAGAAGTCTGCCAACAAATCAATTAGATTAATCAGGGCTTTTGATTTCCTTTGTGCTATCTGTATCTTTTCTTTGATATCTCTAATGTCTAGCTTCCATTTCTAAATTTAATAATCTCATTTTAGACACGCTGCCCCTACGAGATTTTATCATTTACCACTAGTAAATATTAGTCTTGGAAAGTTGTAGAATGCAGTTTTATCTTTTTCCTGGAGTGAACTGCTACCTCGGGCTGAACTGAGGAAACTGCATTGCTTCATAATCATCTCCATTAGCACAGTCAGTGCAAGAAACTAAATAAAGAAAAGGGATAAGAATCACAGATTGAATATTTACTTAGTTTCCCTATTATTATACACAAACATTCCACTAAAAACATGAAGTATGATCTGCCAAAATATTTTCACAAAAGAAAATATAAATATAGTATTATTAATAATAAAACAATCAACTCATTATCTTATTTTTGCATTATATGTAGCTACACACATACAATCTATCTAAATCTTTATGACTTGTTGACTGGAAAGATGAAAAAAAAAAAATTCTACACAATGATGGAAACAGTAAAGCCTTTTTGAAAAGGGAACCACTAACTCAGTTTCCACTACGAACATGTTTCCCGGGGTTATTTAAAATGCAATGCAATCTATATGTGACAGTGATACTACCAAGGAAATCCAGGAAGGCAAATGTGGAATGACTCAAACGGTATCATTCAATTTTGATCTCCAGAATGCAAGTAATTGAGTAATTGCATTGGATCATAATAATAGCTAAATGTAGTTTTTAGTATTCTTATTTGATATTTGTTAAGATACCATTGACCTTTAAATACTTTTGCTTACTTGTACCCCATCCTCATTCTCCAAACACCAACTTACACCATGTGTCCTCTCTAATGCCCAGTCTGAGTATCGCATGTAAAAAAAAAGATACTCATGCCTGACTTGGATTGTGATTGCTGACCTGCCCTCCCTGACGGATATATAAGGAGCATCAAATGCACAGGCTGCCATAATGTGTGTCATAGGATGTCCAAGGAGAAAGAACCTCACTTAAGTAGGTAGACAGAAACATTAAATGCGCTCTCTCTCCCTCTCCCTCTTGGCAGCAGACTTTCGATAATCAGGTCTGAAGGCCATAAACACAGCAAGAGAAAAAAAAAAGTTCCAAGGTTATATTGCTAGAGTTTAATGTTGACTTTGAAGGGGGTGGGGGAAGGAAGGTCTAGAATGGGGATCAGTGCCAGTGTTTTAAAGCAACCTTGGCCAAATGCCCTATTAGATTAGTAGGTAAAGATTTGGCAATTTGCAGGAACTGGGTATTTCTCATCATCAAGAGCAAACTAAAAGTGAAAGCTGCAGAGCAATGAATGTTGATCTAGTAGGGAAAGCCCACCATCACAATACATGCCGTCCTTTTGATAAAATATATTTAAATTATCTGTTTCTGCTGTCTTCTCACAAAGCTCTTCTTGCTGCATATCTCACTGTGAGGATTGTATAGAATGATATGCTGTTGTTATATAGTGATGTGACTAACTACAAAAGTGCTAACAGGCTTTCCATATAATCCTCTATGGTCTTTATCCACTCTGACAGCTTGGCCAGTATACATAACCAATAAAGGTTACCCCGCATTATGAAACTGTCACAACGCCTCAGCTGCCTTCCAATCACTAACCAATTACCAATCCACTATAAAAATATCCATATCCATATCTAAATACAATCACTGACTATTACTTACTTTTAAATTCAGTGCCCTGCATTGGTGTTTGGGAGTCTGTGTGTTCTAAACTAAAATCTGCAGTTTGTGTACTTCCCATGAGTCATTTGCAAAATACATTTCTGAGCTCCTGCAAAGGATCCTAAAATGCCAAACTGAAAGAAGTGTGGAGGGGAAGATATTTACCATCGCACAGTATGGTAATGTCCACTGAATAACTAAGACACAATACAAAATGTTAACACCAATAAACAGCTCTAAATTTCTTTCAGTTTCTTGGAGTACAGAAAGAATGTGCAGATGGTGAACTATTCCAGCAGTTATACACAAAGAATAGTCTTTTACAGTAGGATACTGTTTCTCTGCTGTGGTAGGCCTAATTTTCAAGATAATCTTGAACTAAAAAACATATTATATATAACTAAGAATTCTGCTTTAAATAGTTATTTTTGAACACTTGGTTGACTAAAAGACCAGCCCAGCAAACTCTAAAAGCATACCTTACAGGATGTGTCCATATAGACCTTGTAATGATTAGAAATGATCAGCTGAATACACAGTAACTGTCAGCTGATTGACACCGTAGTGACTGATCAGTACTGGCAGGTAGCCTACTGCACAGTACTGCTCAATGGAAGTTTGCCTGTGTATATCACAGTATAGAGTACTGTGAATAAAACGTGTATAGGGATCCTGCAACAAAAAGTTACCCTTCTGTACCTTTACATAAAAAACAGTTAATAACTGTTAAAACTTTTATGAAGATGAGGACAATTTCAAACATCTAGGGCAGAATATAAACCACTGGTCAAAAGAAGTGCAACATAAATATGAGCACAAAAATTGGCTGGAGTACTTGGCTGGAATACTCATTTTAATTTTCAAACCTAAACTCTCTTTGTGCCTTCAAATGAAAAACCTTTCACCAAAATGTGTGCTAAATGTGTTAACTGCATTTAAAGCTGGGAAATTAATCCAAACAAATATAATTTATACAAAAATTAATAAAGAGTCAAAAAATCTTGAGATGTGTAACTGCAATGTGTAACATGAAGATGTATGATTGTAATTATAACACATGCGAAAGAGCGAACATGAAAGTTTGTGCTGTCAGTTGGTTGGACGTATTGCTAGTAGACCACTATTTAAAAATACAAATACAACAACAAAATCCCCTGAGGAAAAGGAAGGTGAAGTTGATAATTATTGTATGCAAAATTAATACAGACAAAGTCAAATAATCGACAGCAATCCTGGTGAGGCCTTCATCAAACAGTGACTCAACTGGCTGGCTGACAGGCAGAAAATGATGATGATGATGATGATGATAACGAATGTAATACATTTTGCTGATTTGTGTGTGTGTGTTTCACTGAGAACAGCTTCTAGAATGACTTGTATGTGGGTTTCAATTTCAGTCAACTGTAAAGACAAGACAGAGGTAAAGAAAGAAAGAAAAGAAAAGAAAAAGCCAAAAAGTCATATTGGACGTAACTGGAATTGTGTGTGTGGAATACAATTACATTAGGAGAACGTTTTGGGAATATAAAGGTGTTTTATCGTTTTCAACAGTAGGGCAGGGACAGGGTGCGAAAGTAAGATCGACGTGCTGCGGAGGGTTTCCATTCTGTCCGCATCCACAAAGAAATGACTGTACACAGGAAGTTATACGCATCTATAAGTGGGCTATTAATTAGGGGGGCATGCAGAGTCCGAGCTCTCCACGCTTTTTCGCACTTGCATGCAGTCTTTTGTGTCTTAAGAAGAAAAAACATGAAATGTAGTAGTATCTGACGTGGAAACATATAACACTGCTAAAGTCAAAACGCCAATTAGCCAAGACTACGACATCAAATGATACATTGTATCCACTCTGACTGTTGTGCATGGATGTAGCTTATTTCATGTATGTACTGCGGAGTTTATTCCCATGTGTGTTTATTCGTTTTTCAATCAGTCCTCGGCTTCATTGGAAACCTGGGTCTAATTACCCTGGTCAATATGCGCCATACAGCATTGGCCGTCTCCACGCAGGGTTGTAATTAAATGTCAGAACTGGTTTCCAAGATTAGAGGCACGACGGGATACTTTCTTGTTGACTAGAGAATGGCATTCGTCGCGATATTGTCGGTGCTGCTGTCACTCAGAGGTTTTCAAACAGCCCTCACTACGCTGTGTTGTTCACACATGTAAAATGTGAATCTCGGCGGCTGGCAGCACAGATTTGCAGTGCCTTGCTGTACGGGCTGTACGGGCTGTACGGGTCGGGGTTCGTGCGGCACACAGCAGTGTCGGACGAGTCGTGTGGCTACATTGTGTCCCCCCGTCCCCTCTCGTCTCGTCCCTCTCCCTCCGCCTGGTTTCTGTCGCTCCCAGTTTCCCGAACAAGGTTTCAAAGTCACCCACCTTCTCTGCCCCTTGTGCCCGCAATCCGGAGCAGCAGGGCGAGCAGCACAAAACTTCCTCCCGGCGAGTCCATGGTCTTCTCCGCCCCGAGCCCCTATTCCATAGCGCGTTTTCGACACCGACCTCTGTATTTCCGCAGCCAGCAAACTTTTCCGAGGGCTGGCCGAGCAGGGTTAGGGTTGTTGCAGCCCCAGCACTTCCTCACTCCGTCCCTTCTTCCTTGTAGTCGGGAGGCTGGAGTGGGAGTACGTGCGCGCCAGGCTGCACTGGGAGTGGCAGCGGCGCATTGAGTTGCACTTACTCAGAAGTTACAACGTCTGCGGAGGGAGAAGACCGACACAGCGCAAGCTCGGCACTGGGGACACCTCGTTTGCAAAGAGTGAGGGGAGAGAGCTGCAATGGGGTTTGCACATGCCTAGTCTATGCTGCTTACCCCCTCCAAGTGCGATCTTCAGTTATCAATCATAATACCGTCTCCCCGTCACGGCGCCTTAGCTCGTCCAGAGCAATTGCGTTCATTTGTTCGTCTCCTTTTCCACATTACACAATCCACTCTTATCTGGTCCTGTTTTGATTCTCGCACTTTTATTAGATGAAATTTGACCCCCTACCTCCCTGGCCCTGTGGAAGAATAACCTATATAGGCTATAACTCCAGTTCTCCGAGTCTCTCCCTCCCCCCCCAACTGCTGGCCAAAGTACGAGCTGCAGTAACTTTCAAATCTCAGCTCTCCGGGGTGTTTTGTTACACTTCATGGCACTGCAGTTTACACAGAGAAAACTGGGATTTAGTGTTTAGGGGGTTTTAATCTGGAAATTTGCATTAGCTATCCACAATAATTCACTATTGTTGGTTGGTTGCAAAGTTTAAATGAATACACATCATCATAATTACGAATCATGAATGTATTACTAATACTCCCAGGCTGAAGGATTTGTCATTTTGGCCTCTGATGGAGTTATTAAATGCAAATCACCTTGGATAAGGCTGTGAGACAAATGCATGCACACAAATATACAAATTAAATGCAGTTAGCTTGCAGTTTTGTTTTGTGCATTTCAAAGCACGAAGTCAAGTGACACCCAGTGGACCTGCTCTGGGCGGCTAGGCGGCTGTGCAAGGCATAGCTATTAATGCATTACAGGTTGTTGGTGCATTCAATGTAAATCTGGTGTGTGCAAAGCAGCCAAACTGGATTAAAGAAGAAAGAAAACACTTTAGAGCAGCCTTGCATACCAATCGTAGATTGTGTCTGGGTGACGTTTAGGGGTAAAATATGTTGGATTTCTACCCTTACAGGAATTATTTTATTGAGTATTATATTGTATTATAAGTATGAGCTGTGTCACAACCTATAGGTTTATAACTTCAAATACTTTATCAAGAGAGTGGGTTCTTTTCAATAACATCAGTATGCTTTATGTGGTTATTTTGAGAGGGTGACAGCCTTTTCTTTAGCAGTCAAACATTCATTTTGCATAAAATAACACAAATCTTCCCAATATATATATATTTTGAAACAAGGAAAATGTACAATTCAACACACTGACATTGGACACTAATTGCATAGTTAACGCTTTTGAACAGAATGAAGCAAATTATCAAAACACTCAGTAGAGAACACACCTGCTTCTTTTAGACCAGGGGTTCCCAATGTCCTGATGGTTTTTGTTCCAACCGAGATCGTAATTGCTTAATTGAACTAACAAGGCAATATAAGTCTCAATTATATAATTAAGAGCTCGGTTGGAACAAAAACCAGCAGGCTAGGGGGTCCTCCAGGACCGGGTTGGGAACCTCTGTTATAGCCCATAAAAAGCATCTATCCTTAACCAGCGGCTACTGTTTTTAATCTTAAATCTTGCCGCCGACATATAAAGAAAGGTGTATTGCCAGCCCGTTCCCCTTCCCTTAACCGTCTCCCTGCAGAGCCCACACTTCCCTGACTCCCCCAGCGCGTCGAGTGCCTCCCTTGTCTGCTCTGCCTCCCGCCCTCCTTTGCTACCAGAATAGCAACCAATCAGACAAGGCCTCAAACGGGACTTTACATTTGACTGGGAACCTAGTTGTCAATCATCCTGAATTATAATATTTAAGATGGTATACCCACTTTAACACAGAAGCCAAGCAAACACGACAAAATAACAATTTTACAGGTAATATGGCAGTTTCACAAACTCTATGCTGAATCAATTACAATATGATGACAAGAAATTGCTATTAAAAAGAAATGTGGGTTCAAGCAGGAATGACAGTTCTGTGATACGATCTACACATAACATGCTTTGTTAGCATGGTTAAGTATGTGACTTCACAAATGAATGTTGTTTTCACAGTGATGATATAGAACTATAGTCTAGCAATCTGGGATCTTTAAGGACTGTGTTAATTGGAGGGACTGCAGTGCTGTTTCTATGTATGGCAAGGCAAATGGTCATTTAGAGATAACTCAAACTGCGTAAAACAGACTCCATTTCAAGATATCTAAACTTGAATTTGAGATATCTCAAATAGAACAGGAAGTCACCCATGTCTATGCCCATCTTCTCATCTTCATTTTAGTTAACTGAAATAAATTACAGAATCATAGTCCTCTGTTCTCTTTTGCTCTTGTTGGGTGTACAGTTTAAGATAATTGAAACGCTTTTTGCAGATCTGAGCATGGACAGAATTGATTCTTGAATCTCAGTGGCTAAAAGATCAATGATCTCATTTTAGATGTTCTTTCCTAAGTAGGGTCTGATTACTTTTGCAAGACAATGTGCTGGAACTTTAAACAGGCGTGCAAACATTTTGTTGTATAATACTATAGGGCATATTGCTAGACATCTAAAAACATCACTTTAGTCTCGTCACAAGGGAAGCCTCAACTTTAAGGGTACCTTTGCACATTTTCTATATGTACTGTATTAAAAAAGATAAAGAATTTAGAGCCCAGGGGGGCCCTTAACCCTGAGGGAGCCAGGTCTGTGGGTGGCTGGTGTAGGCCTGGATTGTGCTGCGGTAACAGGTCAGAATTGTAGTGTGATTCATTCCCACCCTTTACCACAGAGCCCATGTTGAGTGTGTTTTCTGTTTATTTGAAAAGTAAAAGTTAACCGCTTGAGTAGCTAGCATATACATGAGAGATATTGAGCTGGGGTGCTAGCCTGCAATGTCTGATAGTATCTGATAACTGCAACAGTCTTTGAGGAGAAGGAAACTGCTGCTCATTTTACTGATTTAATCTGCAGTAACTACTAGTAATACAGTATCATGGTTTATTACTATTACCAAATAGTAAAAAAATAGAATTTAATATAACAATTATCATTTCCCACAGTAGTTACTACCATGTTACAATTCCAGAAAAAAAATAGATCCTATAAGAGATCTCTAGGAGGAGAGAGAGAGAGAGAGAGAGAAAGAGGAACAAAATGATCAGGAAAGAAGGGGATGGTTTAATAACAGAATACACTTTATTTTTCAATTTAATTTAGAGTTGGTTCTGATTTTGAAGCTCTTTTCAATACAACCACTGGATATACACAGGTTATTCATTCGCAAAGAATAAAATTATAATATGCAATGTGGCAGGAAGGGAGCACCACTGAGCATCAGGTCCCTGGCATGCTGGCCAGATGGGGAGGGTCTGTAGCAGGGTGCCCAACTCTGGTCCCGGAAAGCCACACTTCTGTTAATTTCTTAAGTGACTTATTTAGCTTAATTAGTCTAAATGACCATGTGTTCAAGGTATTCAGTGATTTATGATCTAAAGAGACATATAAGGATTGTGGATCTCCAGAAACAGCGTTGCCCCACCATGGGGCCTCTATAAAGGCCCTATAGGAGAATCCACCTGCTGTTTAAGGTATAAAGCCACAGATGAATTATGGAAGTTGACACACGGCATGCAGGAAATAAGGAAACCTCAGATCCACACTGTCTGAATGGAAAGTCTTTGTGTCCCTCGTCAGTCAGTCTGACATTCCACCACCCTGCCCCTAGACCCCCAACCCCTGACCCTCTCTTTGTCTCACCCTCTTTATCTCAGGCTCTCAGAGCTGCTATATTTACCCTCACTCTACCACACTCCATCCTAGCTGATCCACTCATGTCCTCACACATACAGCACACAAAGCCCCTGGAGTTAGACATGCAGACTCACACAGACACCATGGGAATTTGTTACAGTCGAGCCCTGTGTCTCTGACAGTGTTCCTACTTAGAAACAGACTGTTGCTCTCACAGGCACAATCCCAAGCTCTATTCCTTTTTCTTTTCTCTCTGCAAAACAGTCAACCTAGCTGGCACTCTCACACACACAATCTCTGCAGCACCACCTGACACACAACCCCAAAGACACACTGAACCTCATATTACAGCTGCACAAAATCAATACTTTCTCATAAAGTCACAGATAAGAAATGTGAAATATTACTTTTAGCTGAAACTGTATCACACAAGAATAACAACAAGAAACAAAACCAAAAACAATGTTAAGCATGACTTTTCTCACTCTCCAGATGAATGCTGTTGATTTCTACAGTCTTAGTAGCCTGTTCTTTATGGTTTCAGTGTTAATCCTCTCAGGCAATATTATTCTAATTCCCCTAGCAGAAAACATCAGCGCAATAACTGTACAATCACGCACTGTAACGCCAGACATTTACACATACATACAAAAGGCAAACAATCTCAAAGGCACCAGATTTGGGGCAATTAAAAACAGATTGGATATTGTCTGGATATTATTCAGTATTCACCCAAGATTATTTTGGCACACAAATTGGTCATAATCACCTTACTAAATGGTCCAGGCATCAGTTTTGCCCTCACACCCTTCATTTCTGACCTTTACGAGTTTACAGACTTAGAAATTAACTGGACATTCTTCCAGAGTTCCAGGACACATGGGAATACCGATATCAGATATCAGGTGGAGCTGACTAAAACAGAACATTTATTGCAACATTTATTTATTGGAACCACAGAAATGTCTATTACATCATATTTACCTTGTGAATTGCTTACACAGACTTTGACACCTGCTAACTGTTATCAGTTTAGCTGGGGGAGGGGTCACTATCTGTGTTACCTATGTTTAATTTATTAACTAATTAATGTCGATTCTTAAACTAACATTTGCCTTGTACCATTATATTCCATGAAACTGACAAATGAGACCTGTTTTTCAGATATGTGCCTTTAAGCTACATGTTCTAATCTGGCACACAAAAAAAATCTTTAAACCCCTTCACCGCAAAGGTTTTTGCTTCCAGCGAAAGCAAAACAAATGGTAACTTGCTTAACAGCCTGGTGTGATGAATAATTAATAGATTTAATCTACCAAAACAAAAGTTTAAAAGGCTTGTTTTAGTTGTGTGATTTCTGTGCATCAAAAAAATATGCACTGAAAGGGGCAGCCTAAATGCAACCCAGTGTTACACAAAAAATACACAAGGATACACAGAAAAACATACTGATTGAGCACTAAAACATACTCATCCACACGGCATATCCACAGGCACAAAGATACCTCCTTGTGATTAGGCGGTAAGTATGAAGTAAAACAGGCCAGGTAAAAGTGATGCTGAGTAAAAAGATGGAGGAGGAGGGCCTCTGTGGGATAGCAAAAGCAGTTTCCCAATTGAACTATGCTGACCTGCATTAATAATCAGACCATTTCTTCTGAACTCACAACGCTGTAACTCCATAAACGATCTTATGGATCTTACGGGAGCTGTCTGTAAATCAAACCACTGTGGGACCACTTAGAAACATCCTTGCCTCTGCCTACTTCAAGTTGGCATTGAGTAGGGTGACCAAATTACTCCATAATCCCTGGGCTACTTTAGGACAAGATTGTGATGTTAATATTTCCTTGAAACATAAATAAATGAACATGTAAAGTTAGAACATTCATCCATTTACATCAAGTTATTCTAATTTGATTGGAATAGATCTAGAAAGGACTTTTAGGTGCCAAGTATGCCAAATTCTTAATTGTGCTCTGGTAGTTGCCAATGTGCATGTTTTTTTCTGATCACTTTAGAATCACTGATCAGCACTTGATTCGGTCTGGTTGGTCCCAGGAAGATTGAAAAAGTTTTTGGTGTACACCATTTATCATTTAAAATCAGTATTTTTCTGGTCAAATCTGTAATAATTTGGGAGTTCATTTCATTCAGTTTTGGTGAAAGCTCCACGTGTCTATGGGATTATATAGTAATATGGTCATCCTAGTCTGAGTGAAGGAGCATTAGACTAATACAATCCCAGTCCATATGCGGACCGATTGTAGTCGCTGGGTCTCTAGGAAGAAACACAGACATGCAGCGTTAGCAGACAGATCATACGACTGACACAAACCCTTTGGGATCAGGTAGTTTGGTTACGTATTGCAAATAATGGTGAAAGTGGATTTTTTGAGCACTGGTGAAAAAGGTTTGTACAGCAGAACAATGAGCAAACTATAATCTCAACAGCGTAGGAGGACATTTTAATAAGGTCATCAAATATATGTAATATCCATTCAATTAAACAATTATACTACAGCAATGAAAAGGCATCTCTTCCTCTGTGGACAGTGTACCTTCAAGGCAACATTGGGACAGGAGTGTGGATCTGAGGCCTCAAGTGGAAACCAGGGTGAAGTTCGGCTCACTATTAGATGGCAGCCAATTTAAGAAAACAGAAACCTCCTCCATCCGGGCCTGCTGAGCAATATTGTGCGTGCATGCACACATTGGCACACAGATCACCTCAGCCCCCTACCTAGCTCCTGAACAGCAAGACACCGACACACACATACACGGGTGCTGCCACACACACAGACACACCCCAGAACAACTGCAAGCACATGGTTTCTGTACAGACACGCACACACACACACATACACAGCACACTCTGCAAGAACAATGGGGTCTTCTGGTCCGAGACCCCCTTCACAGCCCCTTCCAGTCCCCGCTAAAATAAAGGCAGTCCAGGTGAATGAGAATAATCCATTTGGTCAACCACCCTCCCCACCCCCACCCCCTAAAAAAATCATAACACACCGATTAATATGGATAGAAATAGGTCTCCCATGGCACAGCAGTTCCGTTGCATTTATTTTTATTTTCATGACACCCGTTTCATGTGTTTTCATGTCAGTGCTATCATGTGAATTGCTCTGATGATGAAGAGCAAATATTTCAACTCCACTTTTATGAAAACTATCTTCAAAAGAGATCGCAAAACTTCAAGGTTCCACCATCGGTGTTTGTGTAAATACAGGACCCCACAGCCCATAACACATTAACCAACCGAAGCTACTGTGTAGCCCGAGACCGATTTCCAACCTCACGTAAGGAAAGCAGTGTTAATCAATATCAGAACAATAATCATGAGAAAAGAAGCAGCAACGAAATTCATAGCAGGCAAAACATCTCAAAAGGAGGACAACAGAGACTCAAGTCACCCATCCAAAAGAGCCCTCTTGTTTCTTCCTACTCAAAGGCACGTCAGTCCCTACTGCAGGACAGGATCTCAATCTGATATTGGACTTTGAAGGTTTCATATACACTCATCAATAGAATATGAAATAGTAACTTACTTTATATATAAACATTACAAATTCTATAGTGGAGTGTCAAACTCCAGTCCTGTCCTGAGTCCTGAGTGGACACACTGTCTCTTGATGTATTTTCTTCCAACAGGAGCTCTCAATTACTCAGTTTTCTTTTTCTGAGACTTATGTAAGATTTTCACATTTAATTTTTTCAGCTGATCACTTAACTTATGTTTATTACTCAAGATATGGCATCCTCACAGTATTTTTGAGTTTGGAGACAAGAGCCTCCAGGACCGCAGATACCCCTTTTATAGATCTTTACAAATATTTTTTTTAAGAACTGACAATAATTTAATGACATGTAAGCAAACAAATGATCAGTTCAGTTAAGGGTTTAATTTGATAATTAAGCTTGACGATGCTGATTGCACAGGAGACAGTGCTGAAGGTCTCTGGCTCAGTGCTGGACTGCAGAGAAGGACACAGTGGAGAAGGCCACCCTCTACTGGCAGCATTGCACAACTGCATTTCAGTGTCCCTTAAAGACAGATCGTGGGAAGCTACAATCCAGTGGGTTTCACATGTCCTTTCATTATCTTTACAAGACTTGGAGCAATTTCATTTTGATCAGATAAACAGGCAATTTAATTCATTAAGTAATTCACAAATGACATGGACTGAAAATCTAACTCCCTGTCTGCAGGCTTCCATGATCATATATAGCCACTCCAGGCCTTTAAGATTTAACAATTGCCTTCCAAGTTATATAAAAATCATACGAGTCATTTAGAGTACATTATAAGTTAACTATAAAACCTGTTGACTCT
This sequence comes from Amia ocellicauda, assembly GCF_036373705.1. Taxonomy (NCBI): domain Eukaryota; kingdom Metazoa; phylum Chordata; class Actinopteri; order Amiiformes; family Amiidae; genus Amia; species Amia ocellicauda. The sequence goes on from NC_089852.1 coordinate 29,222,936, forward strand.
CTAGGACTAAGGATGGCTGCCCCTCAGTGTAAGCTGAAATAATCACATAACAATAAAACTACTCTTCGGTCAAAGAAAAAAAAAAAAAAGAACATTGCAGTACAGTGCATGTTCTATTTCATTGATAGGGCCAGCCAATCACAGTGCACCTCATAAGTGAGGTCATTGGCAAAGTACTTTGTAATACATCACATGACCATATTTAGTCAATGGAGCTCCTCACAGTGCAGGAAAGATTCTGACAATTTGAAAGGGGTTAAGGCAAGACACAGCCCAGGTCCAACCATTGACAAATCCGTCTCGGTGTAAACCCAGTCTACAACTGTCTCAGTGGCTGTACCCCCGTCTCCTACACTTGTGCTAATTGAAACGTCATCTCTAAGCGCTTGCACATTTTGAACCTCCTCTCTCACTGTGTTCAATTCCAGAGCTTCTGCAGTACTGACTCACTGACAGGCAACTGTAAACATAAGAAGCACTTAAAATAAAAGCATTGAACCGAAAAGAGCTATTATTATTATAACTGGGAAGGGGACAGGAAGTTTCAGAGCGGATCTCTTCTTCGACTCGCAGTAGCCTCAACACCGGAGCCTCTTCCAACGCAGGATCCTGCACAGTATCACTCAGAACCCGCCTTGTACGCCAAACTACCAGGGCACCTAATAACCTTTAACTCGTATAACTTAAACATCAAACTGTTATGTAACGAGAGGCCTGATCTACTGGTTTCTCTGTACTGTAAATCCCCAGCTGAACTGTGCTAAACACTGGCTGACTAGGTCTCTGTTGTTCTCTTCAAGGCAAAGCTCAGTGAATGCAAATAAGATCAAAGACAAAAAGTGTGATGATGCAGATCATTGCCCACCCCCTCCCCTCCCCTCCCCGCCCCTTCACACCCACAAAACATAACAATACAAAAAGTAAAAGGTAGAATTCGGCAACAAAACTCAATTCAAGCAGGAAAAAGTGCAGTTCCTGGGGAGACTGATCCCCACCAACTTCTGAGAGCTACTGCGACCCCTGATTGGAGGGCTCCCCAGGAAGCGGTGGGCAAAGTGGCGTAGTCTCTCCTACTCCAGCTTAACCCCAGCCTTCTCTGTGTTGAGAAGGTGCAGACTGTCATCAATCAGGAAACTGAGACAGAGAGAGAGAGAGAGAAATGGGAGGAGGGGACAAATGGTGGAGATAGAAAGGAGAGGTGTAAAATATTATAGATATCAATATCATCTGCCATTGTCAATCCACCGCTTGATGAAGACCTTTTCAAAATGATTCCACTTGTTTACAGCATCTCTTTAACAGGTCATACAAGCAAAGCTTTTTGATTTAATCTTCTCATCTTTCCTTGGTCTTTTTTAATCTCTTGGGATCCATTCTATAGCTCATTTCGCCCATCTTTGGTCTGTTCTTGCCGTTTTAATATCTTCACACTTTCAATTATTTCACATACCCTTGTTCTCTAATCCATTTATTTGTTTTTCTGGCTCTGCTTGTTATTCCAAGCATACACCGCTCTATGCTTTTTTGTGCTGTTTGCAGTTTCTGTATCATTTTTGAATTTATTGACCAGGTTTCGGTTATATATTTTTTTTAAAGTGGTAGATTTCCTTTCAGGAAGGAGCAGTTTCATCCAAATGCACTCGATACTATTTTTACTCTGCTGTGCTTCCTTCTTATCTTCAGATCTCCAATCTGCACTGATTTATTGGCCAAGGTAGACATAAATGTTGACTTTAAAATAAGTATCTTTTTATCAGTTCTCACAAAGCTATTGAACAGTCGAAGGTTTTGAATACTTCTTCAAGAGTTGATGTGTATTGTTTTGGAGAGATTTTTAATAATTATTTAGCTTTTTTTGCATATTTGTGATAAACAAAAACACAAAGATCATGATAATGTAAAGCACTTTTATATCTGGAAAACCGTCTAACCTGACTGTTAAGTCTATACACAAATTACGAACTTGTTAAGAGCAAGTATTTTCTGCAAATCACAGTCTGGGAGAGCCCCACTGGTGCCGTGCCTCACCTGTAGAAGAGGAAGTGTACAGGCACGGTGCTGAGATGCCAGATGGCGTGGGCGTCCAGCACCCAGAGCAGGGGGGGGAAATCCAACAGCTCCAGCAATGCCAGCCCGTGTAGCAGCACCACCACTGCGCCACATTTCCACCAGTATGGGAGTGTGCGCCGGTTCACCCAACACCAACACAGCCACCATAGCAGGTTAATCATGCCTGGCAGAGAGAGAGAGAGAGAGAGAGAGAGAGAGAGAGAGAGAGAGAGAGAGAGAGAGAGAGACTTTGTAATTTCCCCATATCTCCTTCTTCCACCCACTGCCTCTTGTCCATCTCCCGTCATCCTGCCTCCCCCCTCAGCTCATCTTCTGCCTCTCCCTCTCTGTCCTCCTTACCAATGGTGGCATTGGCAGCCATGTTGTACCCATAGTCGAAACGGACAAAGGTAAGATAGGAGACATGGGAGGTGAAAGCCAGGATAAGGATCACCCCCACCACGCTAGACAGGCCGGGGCGCCGCAGACCCAAGGTTCTGGAGAGATGGGGAAGGGAGGTTAAAGAGAGAGAGACAAAGGTGAGTTCAAGTCCTGTATAGTAAATGCTTATTTTTGTATACAAGCCCTACGTATAACCATGCATACTGCTTCTGTGAAACTCTGGCCATTATAGGGAATCCCCCTCACAGCAGGCCAGCGACCCCTTTGTTTTCCCTTAGTAGTTTCTTAACCTGTAATTCAATCTTAATCTTAGAGGTGTCTCTGTAGCCATTCCAGTTCAACTAAAACCAGTACAAATAAGGAGATAAACACATTAAGCACTCACTAATTAGAAAAAGACAACAATTATGGGCAGTAAGTATGGAAAGCTGGTTTCCAGAGGCTCGACAGTGCAGTCATGACTTCTGTGATTTATATTCTTCACAAATTCAGGTCCAAAATGTGATTAAGCAAACAAATGTCACAAGTGGTTTTTTTTGAAGATCTGCCCATATGGAAGAAACCGTTCTTTCAGCTTCCACTTGATTTATAACAACTCACACTCTTTTAGCCTTTGGTGTTAAATTGGGAAATATTACATACATTTCTCATCTCAGTGTGCTTGCTTGTTGCTAGGAGACAGTTGAAAACTATTGTTAGTATAGTTAAAGAACCAAGTGTGAAGGAAAATGGCGAAGTCTAACAACGATTCAAAAACGGCTCAATTCGGCAGTGCTTTAGATCAGGCAGATAAGGCAGTATGCTAAGGATTTACCTGTGGAAGGATGAAAATGGTTTCGCACAGCCTGAAACGCCACTTTGTGGTGAGTGTTGATGTTCATTCAATATCAGATCGCCATCAAAATGACAAGTTTAAAGCTGAATCTGACCTGACAACAAAAGCAAAACTTCATTCAACTGTAATATCTATGTTTCATTGCAGAACTAAGAATTGTGATTATGTTTAATTTAATATGTTTGTTTTAATATTGATTATATCTGTTCCTTTCTGTCCATGCGACAGAGTCCTAAATTACGCTAAAGGCAAGGCCACCTATTTTGCTCTATGCACAGTCTACTTAAATATAAACAACCCATGGAAATATAGATTAGCAGGCTCCATAGGCAACACCACCCCATGCCTGAACAACCCCAGAACTGCACTACAGTCAAAGGGAGATTCTTGGTGACACTGGGAATTGACATCTACTTCTTGGGAAATAGCATGAGAGGCTCAGTTCTCAGACTAGATACAGTGCAGGCTGCATGGGAGATTATCGCAAGTTGCCAAGTAACTACACAGACCATACAAATAACCTTAACTGCACAACTAGAAGCCCTGCAAAATCCCTCGAGCTCTGCAGTACACCAGCGGAGGAAGACTTAGGGAGGAAATATGATACCGAACGTGGGTAGAGCTCTTGATTAAGACACAAGGGTTACTTATCGACATCTTCAACGGGAGAGTTCCCAACAACAAAGAGATGCTTTTAAGATTTACAGCACCGTGGACCACAGTTAATTACCAGTCCTGGAGAACCCCCTGATCCACCGGGACCAATATCAACCTAATGGCCCTGGTCCTGGTGGGAAAACTGTCACCCAGATACACTCGCATGGCTACCACCTTCTTTTCAAAAATTGACATCTCCTCAGACTCACTCCTTAACATATATTGGACTAAATCTAACATCCAACACTCACCTCCTCTGCACCTGTGCAGACGGGGGAAATGTAACCAGAGTGGCTTCCGAACCTCATTATATGCTCTAGTACAGTGTGAGGCATTGTCTGTCATGATCCCGGACACCTTGTTATATGAAATTTCATCGGGCATTTGATGACAGTTTGTGACAGTAGAATAATCCACTAGTTTAGGGACAGTACTATACAGAATTATTTACTGGAGCTTTTGGGGTACAACAAGGATGTACAGTACATCATTAGCTTTGTCATATGTTGACAATACTTATTGCATCAGCTTTTTATATTTGTTCCATCAGCTCCTTCCTGTGAATTTAAAACACCTTTGACAAGTAATCATGACGAAGCTTGTTAAGAGCAATGACAGGGAATGTGCGAGGAGACTGCAGCTGGATACACTGCGCTAACACTTAATGCTTGTAAAATGTAGCTAAGCCTTAGCTTTTAGCTACATGTATTAAAATGTTAGCGGAGATTAACGAACTTAAGTACTGTAGTATTTTTGCAGCAGAAATGTAATTTTTTCTTTAAAATATTACCAAGTATAACATAATATTGTATGTAAGGTACAAATGTTTATTTAGTTCAAAATATTTTTTGCCGTTGTTTTCAGAGGAAAGGACGACTCACAGCAACGTTTTTCTTTAAATTGCAGCTGAAAAGTTTGGAAACTTATAACAAATGTTGAAGTGATTTTGCCGCATATATTTGTCTGCTTAGCTGCAAATTGTAAATATTCATCCCACAATTTATGAAGGGGTTTATATATAACATTTAATCTAATACCTTTCCATTATCAACATTAAAATAGTGCTTTAGACAGCTTTTCTGACACTGCAGCTGGTCAGACACCAGTCTCAACTTTTCCTTACATGCATACATTTATGAGACAGCCACAAATGCTCTTCATAATTATTATTTTCATTTTCTATTAGTCAGAGCTCAATGTGTTGATTTCATTAGGATGGCTGCTTTTAGTTGAGCTAGAGCAGCTACCGAGACACCAGCAGGATAACAAATCAATAAAACAAAAAAATGTAAATGTAGTCCCAAAAAACAACACCCTACCAAAAGAAACATTTAGACCGTGTCATTTTGGATAGAAATGCAGAACCTGCTAACTTTGACAGCATTTGGGTTTTGAGTTGCACTGAGTGAGTGCACATACATCATGCACAATAAGACAACTGCTTAGAAAACCTCCTATTGAGTAATTCATGTGGGCCTGAGAGCTGGTTTGGAAGAGAACAGCACCTCCTACCTCACACAGCACAGGTAGATGGAGTACAGGATAACTGCAGATGCACAAAAGTAATCCATCTTCTGCAAAACACAATACAGACAGCGCATCATTCAGCCAGCATCCATTACACTGTCATCAGCCCACTTAGACCGGGCTCTCAGCGCAGTTCCCAGAGCACTGTAGTGTCTTTCTGCCAACTGGAGCTCTACACTGAAGATGTATATAGATTTAAATATAAAGTAAAGTAAAATAAGTACATTTCAAAAACACACAAAGGGATTCTGTTACTGATATGTACTTTTCTGTTAATGCACATCAAAAATGAGTTTCTCTAATATGTAGGGCTTATATGCGCAAAACTGTTATAGACATTGTTAAACCATGTCTGCTAAAATATTATAATATTATTAATTATAATAATAATGTACTTTCTAGCTTTCAATTATTTGCTCCCCATCATGATGTTCCCTACTATTGTTCCTTATTCGATGGCTTATTATTCACCTTGTTGTTTTCATTCTGATTATAATTATATAGTTTTTTGTATTATTTTGCAGAACTTCCAAAGCCTCTAAAACCCACACTGGTGCTCTGAAAGTAATGAAACTTGACACACTTACATTCAACATTAAACACCCATGGGATATTTTGCTATGTTGAAAACAATAGACATAGAGCACATGGTACAGCTGCCATGTTGCGTTTAACATTTAAAAAAAAATGTATTTTCTGAAACCACTTGTAATATATCTGTATCTGACACGTAGTGCAAAGGCTTCCCTTATGGCCTATATTTATAGTAGTTCAAATGAAGTGGATTGGTCACATGGCTTGGCGTCACTTAAGTAAGAGGCCAGCTGCTGGTGAAAAAAAAACAAAAACTAAAAGAAAACCTGGCTGCTGTGGGCCAATACATTTATTTATATGTGCTGTGTCACATATGTGCATTTTCTGTGCACTGGAATACAACACACTAATGAAACTTCACGTATACATACATGTCCAACCTCCAACAACAGACTGATTCTGATGGGCCACGTCATTTGGCGGCCATGTTGGATTATATATTTTTACATGTTAACAATTAGCACAAAAACGTCCATGGAAGTGAGTGTTACCTCAGTCAAGTAGGTGTCCCGTGTGTGGAACACTGTGGACCAGAACCAGGCGTTCAGCGACACCTGCCGAGACAAACAGACACGGTAAGGCTCAGACAGACAGACACACTGAAAGACAGACGCAGATGGCCCGAGCACAGACATTAGAATTTGTGATGGTGAGGTAAACACAGATACGCAGACATACAGATAGACAAACAGGCTTGGTGACAAACACAAACAGTCAGTCAGAAAGACACAGTTAAATCACAGAGAAGGCAGTGGAGGTTAATGAGGTACAGAGAGTCAGAGTCGCACACAGGCAAGTGAGACACAGCAGGTGGCACTTTCCACCTTATCAGGTACCCAGATCTGCATTAAGTACAAAGATAAGAACATAAGAAAGGATACAATTTAAATGAGGCCTCTTGGCCCATCTAGCTAATCTGGTTATATGCTAGTGAATGCAAGGATTACCTCAAGTTGTTTCTTCAAGGATCATAGGATGTCTGTTTGAATCACATGGTTTGGCAGTTTATACCATACACCAACAACCCGTTTTCCCAAATCCCCAAAATAACAAAAACAGCATTCTCCAAGGAAGTCTATAGCTGGTATTCAAATACTTTGCCTCTATCTGCTTATTCAGAACAGTGGCACGGGAGCAAATTGCAACTGGCCCAACTGTTCTGTCACAAAAGCACATCTGAAAGCAGTGGTGCCAGTTCCTGGGGAGTCCTGCAGGTTTTATAAGTCTCTCTAAATCATCGGCCCCTGAGTACCTTTAACACATGTCCATTTGGAATATGGAAGCCAAAAATCGGGTTTTGATATAACCACAAAACAGAAAAGACACAACCAACCCTCCTGAAGACCAGGGTTGGAAAAGAGGACCATAGCATTTTGTTTTCTTCAATTCATGTTAAATGTTTTCTTTTTTTTTTTTATTAAGGATTTTTAAATGCGTTTCCCCCAAAGTGTTACAGCTGGCTTGTTGAAAGTATTCTGATTGCTTAAAAGCCACCCTTATACTATGATGTAATCAAAGGAGGCTCTCTAACTTCACCCAACTCAGCATGAACAACCGACCATTCACATCTTTAAAAATGCAATGGCTTTGATCGAAGCTTGATTCTGTATCATTAACTTAAAAGCAACTAACCAATCAAGATGCTTAAGTGGCCTCCTCTGGTTTGTAACCTTTTAATGTGCCTATGTTTTTATGTTCTTGTATGGAGAAACAGTGGCAAGCCTCTGAAAACCATTCTATTAAGATTGTTAAGCTGATAATCAAATCAAAAGCACAGTGAGAGTACTGCAGTCGTGTTAGAGGCAGTAAAGCCAGTGTAAAAGCAGACAGCACACGTACAGGCAGACAGACAGACAGACAGACAGAAAGCTTAAACCCAAGCAAACAGACAGACCAACCGACCAGAGAGAAGGCTGTGGTGGTGTGGTACATGGGCGACTGGCGTGGGACGGTGCTGCGGTAGCGGAGCAGCATCAGCAGACAGGCCAGGCCGTTCAGGAGAGACGCCAATGCAGAGGCTGGCTCTTCAAAACACAGGAAACGAGCAAATGGCCACTGAGAGAGAGAGAAAGAGAGAGTTTATTTACCATCACCTTGCTTACATATTTTGCTAATTTTCTTAATTATAAAAATTTGATCCACTCATTAAACATGACAAATTACAATATATGAAGTAGGACTACTCAGCAATCGAATGGGGCTCATTACTTATACTTTCACTACAGAGAAAATACACCAAGACTGAGAGACAAAGCAGACAGTGACCAGGCACGGCGGACCGCAGATTCAGGATGCTGAGGATGGACTTGCCTTCCTGGGCACTGGGTACCACAAGATTTCTGTGGTATAGTGCATACACTGGAAAGTCAGCCTAGTTCTAATAATAACATTTACATAAGCTTTGAACTCCACCAATCATTAGGTCTTGAACCCCCGAGATTTATTTTCTCCCTCTCGAGTTTGTGAGTTCTCTCTCAATTGTGCTTAATGGTTCCCTACTGCTGTGCCTCATATAGACTTCCTCTCTAAAGTGCTCTGTGGCAATTCATTTGTGAATGTGGCTATATTCGATATTGATTGATTGAAGGAAAACAATTTCACACCTGCACTAGAGACCACAAAGTCACTTCTAGGATGCTTTTGGTGCATTCATCAACACTGACTTATTCAGAATCAAGTTAAGGGAAATTTAAATGTAATAGATTCAAATTTATAACCATATGGCCAGCTACCTTAACACCTCCATAAATAGTCAGGAAAATATTTAACATATGTGGAAACAAACGTTCTTGTAAAATAAATATAAATCTGAGAAAAAGAGAGAGGAATTATTCAAGGTGGGCAAAGCCTGACCTTGCCATGGAACTGTGGCACCCGGTAGCCCTCGGCCAGGTATAATCCCACTGTGGTCCACATGCACTGATAACGGCAATCATCCCGACACGTCCAGCCTGCGGGAAAGAGGAGATGAGCAGAGACACTGAAATGTGCGGAGATGCGCTGAGAGAGGCACACTTGGCAATGATAGTATGACTCACCACACACATGCAAAAAAAATCCCAGTGAAGATCTGATTTAGTGCGAGTCATGTTATCCATGTTTGCTGCACTATATCACAGTTAACGCTAACTAGACTTGGATGTTGCGAGTATTCATTAGGGAGGTAAGCCTCTGTCAAAGCCTTACTTCTAAAAATGTATTCACCCTTTCTTGATTCATGTTACACAGTCCTCACCTCCTTAATTTGATAGCATCTTTCCGATAAATTAGGCAAATTGGGCACAAGGGCATTGAGTTTTTCCTGACCCTTTTTTAAAAAAAACCTTAATTAATTTGTTATCCTACAGGTGTCTCTGCAAGTTTTCGAGTACAACAAAACAAAGACATTAACTTAATAACATAGAAATTAACACACTAGGCTCTGACTAATGAGTAAAAACAACACAATTAGAGTAGATGTAGCACTTCCATTTAATAAATTGACACGTTTAAAGAAAGATGGAGAATGCTGTCACTGCAGACGTGGTGTCACTAAAGCAGTTTTAAGCACTCATTTATTTTTGACTGTGGAAAATTATTAAATGAAATTATATAGTGAATACAGGAAGAAAAGCTTTCTTAGGTCATTTATACACATTTTTACTTTTTCATCACATATTTTTCTTGTTGATGTTTTAATCATCATCATGTCTGCTTTATTCGTGACTCTGCACTCCAAGAATGGTTGTTGTAAAAAACAACATCATCATCATCATCATTAGAGAGGAGGAAATTCTGATATGCAACTCACAACAAGTGTGTCGTTCTGATTAGGAAAACCTCCGTTTCCAAATCAGAAATGGACAAATACCTACCATGAAATACAACAAGGCAGTGGAAAGTCTTTGAATTTTGTATCAAAGCTGAAAAATATTCTCTACTTAACAATGGCAAACAGATATCAGCCAATTTTGTGGATGCTGAAAGAAGCGATTCTTCACATGGGAAATTTTCACACAACAGCAGCTCCATGAAAGATGGTGCTTAAATTCAACAGAAAAACATAATGCACTGGACATTTTCTTTCCTGACACTAAGTGACACATCTGTGCTGCTAGAGAACTAGCTTTTTACGATTTATTTTTTCACATTACATAGGCCTATCTTTTTATATAGCTACTATACATAGAAATTATATTGATTTCAGTATGTTTCATCATAAATAAAAACCTAAACTGTTCTGTTCACAAATGATATACATGTTCTAAGCAAACATTTTAATGTATTCATTGTCTATTTATAATATTGTCTAAAACAGACACAATTTAATAAGTAGTCATGTTGTCACTCTGTTCATTTAGCCTACATGCTAATGTTAGTAATTTGTATTAACAAAATAACTAATTAAGATGATTAAGGTACTGCAATAGAATGACTGTTCAATAAGTGGCTTTCATTTAAATTGAATTTGCCTCATGGTGCTGGAAGACTGAAATACAACATACAAAGCCCAGATCAGAAAAACACAATGCACAAAACACGAGCACAGTTATATACCATAAGCATAAGACTACCCATAATGCACCTTTTGGAGCAGCATACTTTGCTGTCCTGTATGACTAAGGCAGGGGTTTTCAAACCGGTCCTGGAGTACCCCTTGCCCTGCTGGTTTCTGTTCCAACCTATGTCTTAATTACTTAATTGAATGGTATATTGCTTTGTTAAGCAATTAAGACCTCAGTTGGAACAAAAACCAGCAGGGCAGGGGGTACTCCAGGACCGGTTTGAAAACCACTGGACTAAGGGATTGACTTTCCAAAGCTGGTAAAAGAGTAACGCTCGAGTAAGACCAGCTGATTCAACATGATGTCTTACGTTTTCATGGGGACTTCATTACTATTGTGTTCAACTTTAAATACAACACATGCTATACATAAACATATGTTCACAAATAACTCTCTCTTTACTTTGGAAATCAGGCCTCAGTGTCTGAGGTTTCATCTTAGTGTTTGTAACAGAATTAAGGCATCAACCTTTTGTTATAATTTTCTCTGGTGTCAATAAAAAGATTTCATGTCTTTTGTCCCTATTTCCATGAAAACACGTGAGACACATACCGAGACAAATAGACATCAACAAAAAAAGACTCACTGACACGTAACAACCATGCAGACACACAAAAACATAGTGCTGGGTTACATTCAAGCTACCAGAGAGCATCCTCAATGTCACACAACCAGTTCAGTAGGTCTACAGCTGTATGCATTTAGCCTGAACCAGACTGACAGGACAGGCGACACGCAACCTCCTCTGCCTCTAATAACAGAGCGACAATCAGTCGTGACAACACGCCGCCACTTACCCACAACCATTCAATAATTCTTCCATGCAACTATCAATTGTCTTAATAATTATAGCCTACAACCATTGTGTAGACAGCCGCTGCAGTTGGATCCATTTCAGGTGTTTAATTCATCTGATTTCTTAGCCTACATTGTGCAACTCTGAAACTTAATATCAATAAGTTAATTAGAAAAATAAGTAAGTGCGTTTATTTCAGGGAGACACACAGAGCCCTCAGAATCACCCTCATGAATGGTTTTCTATACTAGAGTTTCTATACTATGTTAAAACTATCCAGCAAATTCTAGTTTAGAGCACAGTATTACTGACTAAATACATTATTTTAATTTGTGAATTTCTGTGTAAATGTATGCATGGGGAAACATAAAATACTTTTCATGAATTCATATACTACTGTTGACATGACGTGTTGATATAGAAATAAAATAGGAAACTTGATGCAGTGTGTGCATAGACAGGTATGTTCAAGAACTATACACTGTACAGTAATTCATTTTCTCTGGTCCATGTGAATGGAATTTACATTTTTCTTTAAATTGTTTGTTGTGAATTTGTGAAAAGTGTTATGGATATGTTTGTATAGAATTGTATAAGTTCCATTTCAGCACAATTCAAATCCACTCATTTTCATAATTCAAATTTGCACTGAATTAGAGACATTTTAGTGCAGCAGACAAGCTATTCAGGCCAGAGAGCTGTAATTTAAGTCATGTGCAGTTGAAAGATATGTTACCATAATTATAATGCTTGTATACAGATGCTAAATTAAAAAATAATAATCACAATAATATTGATAGCATTTTAATAAGCAATGTGGAGTCGTTGTAAGGTATACCCTAAATAGTATTATACATCTGTAGACGTGTTTTCGTTTTATTTGAATAAAGATACATTATAATGTAGTCTAATAATCAGAGCTGTGCGTTTAGGAGAATCGTCAGCGTCGGTGAATGATGGTAGTGATGGTAGTGATGGTAGTGATGGTAGTGATGGTAATGATGGTAGTGATGGTAGTGATGGTAATGATGGTAATGATGGTAGTGATGGTAATGATGGTAGTGATGGTAATGATGGTAGTGATGGTAGTGATGGTAGTGATGGTAATGATGGTAGTGATGGTAGTGATGGTAGTGATGGTAATGATGGTAGTGATGGTAATGATGGTAGTGATGGTAATGATGGTAGTGATGGTAATGATGGTAGTGATGGTAATGATGGTAGTGATGGTAATGATGGTAGTGATGTTACCCTCACCGCACAGCAGCCACAGCTCATGCACTGGGACCGAAGCTGAAACAATCTGATTTCAATTAGAACCGTAATTGGAAAGACGAACTGACCCGACCGAGCTCTGCGTTCATGTCATGGAAATGAGCCTCCGCAACACAAACCCTGGACCCAGGAAGAAGCAGCCCGAGTGACCCCTCACCGCCAGCCTCCCGGCGCGGCGCGGCGCGGCTTACCTGTCAGAGCCATGTAGGGCGGCTGGGCGGACTGGAAGCCGCGCAGCCGGGCTCCGGTGCAGTTGGCCCGGACGCACTGCTTCACACAGTCCAGGTAGAACGGCTCCTTGTCACCCTTGGACCCGGTGACCCGAGTCGCCAGCAGCAGGAAGCTCCCCAAGACGAGCACGTAGGCAGCGGGACGGGGCCGCAGCGAGCCCCTCGGCGGGGACGGACTCATCCTCGGCCCGGCGAACACGGCGGGGAAGGCACACGTCGAGACGGACGGCGATCAAGCCATCCGCACCGAGCCGCGCGTCTCACCGGACATCTCCTCCCGCTCCGCCGGAGCAGCACGCCGCGCACACGTCACCGCGTCTCCGCCAGCAGCGCCACTTCCTCCGTGAGGCACCGCGCTGCGCCCGCCCGCCCCGCAGCCTGCGACCGCCAGGGGGAGCAGCACCGGCTGAGCGGCACACTGATATTCATAGTTGCATGAAACGGCTCATGATCATGTTCATGAACAGTGATTTGCAGGGTCTTCACACATACAAAAAAAAAGCTATAGTCCAGTTGTTTTTCCAAAGGTTTATTTTGGACCACAGAAAGGATTTAGTCTAGCAATTAACCTTATATTCATGATATATAACAAGCAATAGGATGAATTTAATGAAAATATGTTTTCAATATAATACGAACAAACTGCCATATATTGCTACTTTTAAAGAAAAGTTTGTTTGGGGTAATGGTGGAGGATTTCAAAATATTAATTAGGAAATATTATAATTTTATTTCTAATATTATTATATATGTAGGATGTATTATAAGAAACAAATCAAGCAATCAATTTCAATGTCAGATGAGACTTCCCTTCCCTCAGACAGCTCCCATAGTATCATTTATTCCATATTGATTTAGACAACAAATGCACATTCTGAAAAGAATATTTAAAGCCATTAACATTTATTAAAGAGAGTCAGTGAACATTATATCGCATATGACACATGCACTGGCCACATTTAAGGCTAAAACATCGTTAACTACAAGTGTACATTTTTAAAAAGCCTTAGTTACCCTTATGAACATGTCCTTGTCGACAATAGCCCAGGTTAATTAATTGTACATGCACAATTTCATTCAATGCACATGATTCAATAATAGGGTCTATAATTTTGTCTTCATTTGAATTCTGTGGCCATAAATTGAAAAACTCAGATTCCCTTTTTAAAAAACACATAAGTCTCTCACATCCCCCAACTGATTTATCAACTACTTTTGTTCCAACCACTTTAAGACACTCACAGAAACAGTGTGATGTATAATCTTATCATTTGAATGCCCTTGGATATTTTAAATTACAGCTCCCAATTGCACACTTGTGCTCAGCAACTCTTTCTTTCAGTTCCCATTGTGGAAAAAGTCCAAGCTTAATCAGCTGTGGAGAAACACAGTGAGATGTGTAAAACTGTATGGAATAAGACCGGAATGGGAGGCAGCATTTGTGTTTGCTTGATTTTGGTCAGTTTCATGCAAGTCAGTGAAATTGTTGTGGAAGTCTAGAAGCGTCTCTGTTTGCGGTCGATGAGGGAGTTATTCTTACTGTCCAGATTTATTTCAACACTCGGACTTTGTAGGACAGACTCAATCTAGGGATATTGTTGAAATTGCCATTTTAATCTAGACGACTAACATTTTTCTGAAGCTGTAGAAATCTCAAATTCAAATGGAAATTGAAAGCCAGTGTTAAAGGGCAACTTTGAAGACGGAGGTGAGGAATAATGGAAGAGACAGGGGCACATAGAGGGAGGAAGAGTAAGGTTGTCACCTGGTCCCACAGGCCTCTTACACTTTCATATACTGCCTCTGAACAGTTCTGATGAACAGCTAAGCAATGCTACTGATCTGACTGGGAGAGTAATTGCACTGTATATCACTTTTATTAATAAACAGAAAATAAACAGCGACTTTAAAAAGGAAAAAAAAATGCATTCATCATTAGTAATATTACCATAGAATGCTCTGCTGCACATGCAAATTAAGCACCAATTCTTATCATAACAAAGATGTTATAGTTAATTTATGTGTTATTATATTAAATTGTAATGGTAATTTGAAAGTCTTGTCCTATTGTCAAAGTGTCCAGGGATTATGAGACCATGTGGCAACACTGAGAAAGCGAATGACAAAGTGAATGAGGGAAGAATGATGTGAGGGAGAGAATTGTGTGCTGAAGTCCCAGAACTCGTTGCATTAAAGTTGGAGACAAGAGGGGAAAAGACAAATTGGTTAACAAGCACATTTGTGAAATTTATTTTGTATGGCATTGTGTAGCAAATAAGATCAATTAATTTTAATCTAGGATCATGATTTCAATATATAAGACAAGGCTTATTGAGACGGATAAATATGGAATTCTTCTCAGGATGGAGGAGGGTTAACCAAAGCATTTGGTTTCATACGGATCTCCTATGAATGACTGCATGTCCATCAGTGAAGTGTAAGACTGAAAACAAGGCACCCAACCTTAACACTGCAATGAGACATCTCTCTCTCTCTCTCTCTCTCTCTCTCTCTCTCTCTCTCTCTCTCTCTCTCTCTCTCTCTCTCTCTCTCTCTCTCTCTCTCTCTCTCTCTCTCTCTCTCACTTTTCCCCTCCTGACCAGTGAGTCTGTTCCTCTTTCACCACATCTCTCTCCCTGCCTCTTTTTTGCCTTCTCTCCCTATACACCCCCCCTTACTCCTCTCTCTACTTCTTTCCTTTTGCTCAGATGACCATTTCATAGCCTATATCTAATCTCTCTTCTCTGCACCCAACGCCCCCTCCTTTTTTTTACCCTCATCCCTCTCTCTTCAGCAGGGGTCTCCAACTCAATTTCCAGAAGGGCCTTTATTGTCTTTTACAGCTGATGGCTTAAAATATTATTTTGATTCAAGTTAGACTGCCTGTAACATTATCAAATGCAGCCTGTACAGAACTATTCAATTCACCCATTTAACAAGCTAATCATACCAATGAAGTAACCTAGAACTGAGTTTGAATGAAAGCTAGAAGAAGCTGCAACCCTCCAGGAACTGAGTTCAAGACCCCACTTTACAGTTTCCTAGCCTTGGTGAAAAAAATACCTGCAACATCATCCACACCAACCCTCATGCCAGGGGGCAGGGTGTATGTGCTGAACTCCAGCACACTGTAGCCACAGTCTCCCAGGCTGGCCCTTACAAAGGCCTCATCCACGGGCACCACAGGGATCCGCACGCCAGGCCCGCCCAGGTAGTAGCTCTCATCTAGCGCCCCAATCAGCAGGAAGTGCCCACCGGGCCGCAGCAGGGAGGAGATGTGGCCCAGTGCCCGGGTGAAGGTGGGTCGGTCACAGCTGACTGCCTCCAGGCAGAAAGCAGAAACAAGGCAGTCAGCAGGGCAGACCAGGGCGCCGGGGGGCAGGGGTGCTGGGCTGTGGACGTCGATGGGCAGCACGTCTGAGACCACTGAGCGCAGACGGGCAGCCTTCTCACGCCAGGCCTGCGAGCTGCAGAAGGCAATATGCATCAGAACAGTGTTTCCCATCCTGGTCCTCTGGACACACCCAGTGTTGCTCAATAGTTATTCATACCTCTCAGTGGTACCACAATTGTAAGAGTAGGGCATGGATTCAGACCAATCCAATCCATCGAAAACAAGAACATAAGGGATAGGCAATTTCAGACCTGCAGATGGTACTGGAATTGGGTTCCTGCAGATTTTATTAGTACTATTCAATTTGCAACATTGAATCAACAGGTGATTTGATTACTTCAATTATTGACTTCAATTTAGTAATTTAGACTTAAAATTTTAAATTAAAAACGGAAAAACCCTTTGGACCTCAAGGACTGGAATTGCCCAAACCTCATGTATTTGTTTTAAATGTACACTATGTTCCTAAAATAGCTATGTTTCACTGACATACATATTAATCACACAGGGACCTTAAACTGGAAAAAATCAGTGAACCACTCCACCCACAAGACTCTTAATTGTTTAGCTTTATGAAGCCCTTAATTTGACTGTTTTCATAATTAGCATTTTTTATAGGTTTTCTCTGGATTCAGTCCTTGGTTTCATCAATATTAATCTTTAAACATTCAGACACTGAGCAAACAAAATACTGCTCAGTCTGTCCTCAACTGGTGGTTTCTTAAATTGTTTACCAATTAATGATACATAGAGACATGCTAATAATGGTTTATGAAACACTCCATAACCGCTGTTTATTCGGTGTGGACTTAAATGGTTCAGTTCCAGACTAAGACCTGGAAAAGCCTGTTTGAGGAAGCAGCTTCATGAAAGGGTTTGATTAAGATCTCGCAAGAATCAGGACTACTGGAAGAGGAACTACTGGACTAGATCTCAAAGGTGCTCATGTAGTTATAATTCTCTGTGCAGTCATGTGTGAATCAAATCACTGTATATGAAACACTTGGCAGAATATGGAAACATTTTTCTGATTTTATGGAAGACTTTAATGGTGAAATATTTCACTGATCAGTTATTTACAGGGAAAGCCAACCCTGATCCCAAATAATTGTCTTACAGTGTCTTCTGTTTTTTGTGTGTCCTTTTGTGAATCTAAACCATTAAATATTTTTAACATATATTTTATGTTTCTAGTCAGAACACATTTAGGTTTCCGGTGATGGTCCTTCTCTCAGAATAGAAAAAATAAATAAAAAGTACTACACTATTTCCTATCGACGTTATAATGATTGTACATTGATTCATATTATTTCCCTGAATTAATCTTTAGTTATTCACCCTTCCCTCTCTTTATTTAGTGTATGTAGTTTTACCCTGCCACGCCCCTCTCCCACCAAACCACCACCATGTTCCCGGTATTTCTTACCCCCTGCCTTCCAGCTGGCAGACATGCTGCAGGTATGGTGTCCAGTTGAAGCCGCCCTCTCCATCCTCCAGCCAGCGCTGCAGCTCGGCACGGTTCACTGGCAGGAAGTCGGTCAGCAGCACCCGCCGGAACACCTCACACCCGCTCAGCACCTGGTACAGCGTGGGGCCAGAGCCAATGTCCACCAGAGTGTCTCCGGTTATGTCACCTGAGAGAGAGAGAGACAGAGAGAGAGAGAGGGGTGAGCAGGAAGGGGAGTGGTAGAGATGGGGAAAGGAGAGAGAGTAGGAGGGGGATGGAAGTAAAGGAAAGAGAGAGGGAGAAGGGTATAGGGGAAATGAAGAGGTTGGAAGATGGGAAAAGGGTCAGCAAGATGGTAGCAAAAGAGAGGGAATGTGAGAAAGGGAGTGGAGAGGAGTGATAAAGGTGCAGAGTGGATGGTAGGTAAAATGGCAGAAGGAGTTAGAGACAGTAGTTAGGTGGAGAGGGAGGAAGAAAGGGAGAAGGGAGGAGAACAGGATAAATGGGTAAAGAAAGGGAGCGGGGAGGAGAGAGAGGTAGAGATGGTGAGAGAGGGAGAAAGAAAAAAGGGAGAAGAGAGACAAAAAGACTTGACAATCAAATTGATTGTCACACAAACACACACAGTGACAGAGAGACAGGCATTACCCCCAGGTTCCCCTACCCCCCCTACCCCTGTGCCAGGCTCACCCTGAGTGAAAGCGCGGTGCAGGCAGTCCAGCTTCCAGGGTACAATGCTATCAGACCGAGAGAAATCGGCACGAGGGGGGGTGTAGTTGTACTGCAGGTAGGCAGCAGGGTTGAACCTCTGATAGCACTGAGCCATGGTCGCCACCCCGTCCAGCGGCCCGGCCTTTCTCTCTGTAGCACCCAACCCTCTCTCCTCCATCCCTCTCTCCTTTCCCTCCTCCAGCTTTCTCTGTGCAGCCCCTGTGTCTCTTTGTGCCATTTTCTGGGTCGCCATCCCTCTGCTACTCCCTGCCTTTTCACGTCTTCTCTTTCTCTACCCTGGTTGATCTGTAATTCACAGTAACTTTGCTTTGTCTCACTGTCTCTGTTGTTGACGTTTTTGTCACCTGATAGACACTTAGGTGAAAATATGTTTTATATGTTTTCAGATGATTATATTTGTCTGTCTGTCTGTCTGTGTCTCTCTCAAACTGTGTTTTAGAGACTTTCTGTAAGTCTCTTTCTGCTACTTAGATGGTTAATCTGTCTCTCTTATTGTCAGTATGCTTTCTTTCCTTTCCCTCTATCTTTCCCCTCACTCAGATTGATTGTCTTCCTCTCCGAGTCAGTCACATAGACTGTCTGTACATAAGTTTAAATGATTCTGATGGTGAATGTTCCTCTGTCTGTGTGTGTCTGTCTTTCTGTACCAATTTGTCAGTCAGTGTGTCAGTCTGTCTGTCAGCGCCGTCCCCAGATCTATCCGTATGTGTGTCTCTTCCTGTTCACCTCTCAGTCTGTTAGTCTGCCTATCTGTATGTCTGTCACTCAGTTTGTGGGCATGTGGCTGTCTCTCTGGCAGTCATTCCCTCAGTATAACTGTGCCTCTGTGTCTGTGTTCCTGTCAGTATTTATACCTCTCTCTCACTGTGTGCTGTGTGCGAGGGAGGGGGATTTAGGTGTGTCTGGAGTCTGGAGAGTTTTACTTGTTTCTACCATTATCTTCTCATACACAGTCCCCCCCCCTCCACCACCCTGCAGGGTGACTGACAATCTGATAGTGCAGCCAAGCCTAGTAGTACAACCCCAGCCTTGGGCAGTGATGCAATCTGAGAAATGACTTTCTGCCTGGGCATCTACTAATGGTTACCCCCATTGAATGTGAATGTGTGTCTTGGTGAATTGTGTGTGCGTTTCTGTGAAATTATGGTAGGGGTGTGTGAGTGTTATAGAGTGTTATAATCGAATCACCGCCGTATCTCAGGAGTGTGTGCGCTGTGGGCCTGTGATAGCATCTTCCCCCCATGATAGTGCCATTAGAGCCCCAACTGTCCAGTGCTTATGGCAAGCTAATGCAAAACAGATTGCCATTATCACCGAGGCACACCGATACAGGGACACACTGATACTATCATTCATCACTCAGACTGAGAGAGAAGGGGGTGGATAGAGTCATGGTGCCAAAATATGAAGTGCAATGGTGAGGAAGAGGGAGGAAGAAGAGTAGAAGGTGAGGGGGGGATAAAGAGAGAGTGTAGGGGGATGTGGGGGAGAGAAAGAAAACTTAGCAAAAGGGACAAAGAAAGAAAATTATAAGAATAAGAGGATAGGATGAGAGAGATGGGTAAAGTAAATTAATCATGGTTAAAAGGTGAAGGCGTTTGATTCTAATGGACACATTAACCCGACGTGGCCTGTATTCCCACAATGCTTTGCAAACAACAACACCCCCTTATCATGGGCCAGTTACTGTGATCAAAGCCACAGAGCACAATGAGGCTATTCAAGTGCTCATGTAACTCATCAATATCATACAAAATACCTCTGTCTACTTTTAAAGATCCCCAAATGACTAATTACTTAATTCAATCTTTTTTTACCAAGTCTTGTGTTCCATTTCTGTCTGAGGATCACACTGGTGAGCCAAGAAGATTAATAATTGCCTATTTCTCATTTGAACTTTATATAAGGAAATAAATAATTGCCAGCTATAAAACAATCAAACTAGAAAAAAAATTGACCAACTGAGGTGTTCCATGTTGAGGAGCCATATCGTTAAGTGAGAGTTATGAATGGTGACACGGTGTAATTGGCACAGCTTGGAACATTTCTATAATTCAGCATTCTAACATTCCAATTAATAACATACTCTAAATATAAAAAACACATAAGATGAAGCAAATAATATATGTATATATTTTCCAATTACACACAAAAACATCTCACAATCAGCTCTCTCCAACACTAATGCACTTTCCATCCCACTTCAGTGACCTGACCCTACTACTGAAGCTGTCAGATAATGACTTGTTGTTCAATGTGTCCCTCAGTAGATATATACTTTTCCCTTGGCTTATTCTACCAGTATGTGTATTGCTTTACTTTGCTGTGGTCTGTACCATGGTATTTCTACCTCTCCATGCTTTACAATGATTTTACCATTCTTTACTACAATGGGCTTTATCATGACTGGCCACAATACATTGTCAATATAATCTTTCTCTCTCCGTCTCTCTCGCTCTTTGCATGGGTGAGTGCACGTGGGTATTTATCGTACCAGAATCCGAAGCATGCAGCTGCCCTGGCAGAGATGGGCTTATGTAAAAGAGGAATGTCAGACCCTCATTGACCATGCAGTGAAACAGAGAGAGAGCACATGACACACTGGGAGAGAATGCAAAAAAAGACAGGCAGTGAGAGTGACAGATAGGTGGGGACACACAGAGATGAGCAGTAGAAAATAAAAAGTGGGAGCATTTCAATGGAGATAGCATGAGAGGGAGAGAAAGAGAAGAAGGGAGAGGGGGAAAGGAAAAAGGAGAGAGAAAGAGACAGATGCAAAAGGGAGAGGGAGGGAGGCTCTTTGGGATTAGGCAGAGTAATCCTGGTTTGGAAAGGAAATCCACTGCCAACCTCTCCCCTTCCCATTCCAGCTGTCCAGACTCCCCCCCATCAGACCACATGGCGTCTTCCTGTTTTCCAGTGGCATTCCAGTTTTAAATGATGACGATGATTATTATTAAGTAAGTTATTATGTTGTTAAGCAGGTGCCTTTTTCCAGGGCGACTCACATGGTTTACCATAACATGTTCTGCATATACACAATGTTAGAAGGGTGACAACCTTACTATAAAATAATCTATACATTGCAGTGAATAAAATTAAGGTATAAGAGAAGATCGGAATGGTGTACAGGTGTAATCATCACATGTACAAGGAGGTACAGGTGAAAGCACATGATTTTTTGGTGGCACAGTCATCAAAATATTCTTACAAATATTGTGTATTAAATGTCTTTTCCTACATCCAGGGTACTGTATTTATCAATGTTTTTAACGATATACAAAAATTAAAAAAGCCTATGTAATTTACTACTATTTTAAAATGTAATGTACACTTCTACAAATTCAACATGACTTATATTGGCTTAACAAATGTATCATATCCCCTACAAAAATATTAAATTCAGAGTTAAGAAAATGTTGTATTTGAATAGGCTGGTAAATCTTTTTTATTTGTATTTAATCAAATAAAGCTTAAAGTTGATTACAATAAAAGTATTAAGCCTAACTCAGACATTGTCAATTTATCAAACCTTTTTTCTCCCTGACAAAGATGTCTTTTCCATCCCTAAAATGAACTGTTTTTTAGTCTATCCCCTAACATCCTCTTTATGTTACTTCCCACATCCTGTGTTAAATAGCGTTAAAATAAAATAAAATTCACATTGTATAAAATATTGCAGGATAAAATACATTGGATGTTTTTTTCCTTAACTGATAAAAAGTAAATAATGCAATTTATGTTTTGTTTTGACATAAAAACTGCCCATGTAACTTGTAACAAGTCATGACATTAGAAGGGCTTCACCGCGGGGTAGTATCAAGGGGGCGTATTTGCCACAAAGGTCAAAATGGATGTGTTCGTGTGGGTTTACTCGCATTTAGATTAGGTGACAAACTTATACATATGGTAAAGCCCAATAGATTTGATTGCCATTTTTAATTATAATTATAATCTTAGTTTTTCTGATTACTTCATGTAATATTGATTATTCATACATTCGGTAGCAGCTGAATAGGCAATAAATAAATACATAAATAAATATATTTATATATATATATATATATTAATTTATTTAGTAGTGGGTTCAAAATTTCAGTTCAGTTTCAGTCCCCTATTGTGGATAAACATTTTAAGTCCAAGATGACCTCCCTAAATTTAACAAACACAGTGGATAATATGTATACTTCAAACTGCTAAATATATCAGCAAACATTCAGACTAAGCAAGATCAATTAAAGTCAAATTATAAAACTTATTGTTAAGTGTTATTTGGATTAGTCAGGGAATTCCTTTTCAGACTCAATTATTAATATTTTTATTATTTTTAATTCCTTTTCAGGTTTGGGTTTGTCTTTTCTATCTGTGTTTGTATGTCAAGGGGGTGACAGAGTTTTTATTTATTAATTGACTATCATCACTTTGATATATTTTGTTTTTGAAGTTAATTGTGCTGGGCATGTTTGACTCATTGAGTGCATTTTAACTCAGCAAGCACACCTGTCTTTGATCCCAGGAGCTCAGTACATCACCCTCCCACCAGTAAATGTTAACTTTCACTATTAGGAGACACCTGATTTTAATTAGAGATTGCTCTCAGTTGAGAGCAGATTAAGGAGAGCTTGATTTAATTTAGCCTGACCTGGAGGGAAAGCAGCTTGGAAACAATATAGATTTGTGATATAGGGTTCGATGGACTAAAGGGAAACAGGAAAAAAAGTAAATCAGATAAACTGAGCTTATTTCAACAAATTCCAATTTGCAGCTGACATTTGTATCTTTGCAAATACACCTGAAGACCTGCAGCTTCAAATTCAAGAACTAACAGATGCAAGTAAAGAACTAGTCTCCAAAATAACTTGTTCAAAGTCATGTTCAATAGCTTTGTTAAAACTAAGAAAACTAAAGAAGTCAGAAGTTATGTCTACCTTGGACAACAAACCAGCGCAGATAGAGATATTATGGAAGAAATCAAAAGAAGAGTGAAAATGGGATGGAGTGTATTTGGAAGAAACAGTGGTACGCTGTTGAAAGGAAATCTACCCACTTGTTTCAAGAGAAGAGTATTTGATCAATGTACACTAGTAGTGCTCACTTATAGATATGAAACATGGTCATTTAATGCAAATATTATATAGAAACTGCGGACGACACAAAGGAGCATGGAAAGATGTATGCTTGGAATAACAAGAAGAGATAAAATGAATAAATAAATGAGTGGATCTGAGAACAAACCAAATTATGTGACATAATTGAAAGAGTGAAAATGTTAAAATGGCAATGGACTGGACACATTGTCCATCTTTGATCTGTTCTTCTTGCAAAGGCTGGACAAAGCTTTTGAAAGGATCCCAAAAGATTAAAAAAGACTAGAAGAAGAACACATAGAAGATGGGAAGCTGTAGATCATAGCCGGTGGAAACATCTTGGGGAGGCCTTCATCCAGCAGGGGATCGATATAGGCTGATGGTGGTGGATATACACATTATATATATATATATATATATATATATATATATATATATATATATATATATATATATATGATAGATAGATATATATACCTATGCCTATATTGCATGTCTATTTCTTAATATATGTATAGCTGTAATGAATATACAATGTGTAGGAGTTCTTGGACACACACATGTTACCCTGGCTCTGAGGACATATGAGACTGGAGTCTTAAAGGTACTATTTGTTTATAGATGCCCCCAGGGAGAGGGATTATGGGCTCAGTATTGAGGGGAGCGCTTAAGCCCATTCTTTGGGGTAGGACAGTTGTTTTTTCAGCTATAAATACCTCACCCATGTCAGACTGACTCCCTGGAATGGGCAGGCTGGCACTGCAGGGATTATTGGCACAGGGAAAAGGATGGAGAGAGAATGTAAAAAAGCTGTGAGGAAAGGAGAGAGGTGGATAGATAAGGGGAGAGAGAGAGGAGAGATGTTGAGAAAAAGTGAAGCATATCTTATGTATCTCCTGAGAACCTGCATGGGGAGTAGAGCGGTAATTTGGTGAAATGGAAGCTCCCCATCGTCCCTCATAATAAAATTGCTGTGGCGCGGTTTGAAAGACGGGGCACTGTGACATGGCCTGAAGAGAACACAATCAAAAACCATCACCAGACCTTGGATCCAAAAGTTGCCGAAAGTGACACTACTTAGAGACCAAACAGCAGTCTGTGGTTTAGTGACACCCACATCACAAATGAATGTGAAGGCAATTGCAAGAAGGCAATCTTGCAGATGGACAGAGACACAGAGAGGAGTTTTCAGACAAACACACATTTTATTGTATAAAAAATAAAACTAACAATCGGTTAAAACCATATAATCCATGATAACACATCTATACATATTGTAAGAAAGCCATTCAACATGTGTGCATTGCTTTTAATATATATATATATATATATATATATATATATATATATATATATATATATATATATAACACATAAGATGAAGCAATGGCTATATAAAAAAAACAAGTCAGAGATGATTAAAGTGGGTGCTGTCAATGCCCACTCCCTGACCCTCACTACTCCACACATGGAGAAGTTTTACTGCCAAAATCAGTTTTACAAGGGGCAGACTGAGGGCCACTCAAAATCCCCGCAGTCAGCAGCTCTGCTCAGTTCAGGCAGAGGTAACCACCAAGGAGAAAACAATCACTAACTCACTCCCATATCTGTCAAGCACAATCCATCCAAAAGATATCAGGAGCCGGGGGTGAATACACTTGCACTGCTCTGAAAGACACACAAGATATTTCCAGAGCCTAGTATAGCCCAGGCAGCTTTAGCCATATTAATATCTAGAGGACTTTTCAAGGACTTGAGGCATCCCCCACCTGCTCTATGCCAAAGATAAATTAAGCCCTTGATCTGTGTAAAACATCTCATTCCCGCTACGCATTCAAGTTTGCATCAATCACCAAGGTGCCCTTTTTACACAATTGAATACTATTCCGAAATCCATCCCAATGTACTCAAACACTCTCCGTCCAAATGAACCTGTCTCTCTCGATGCTTACTGTAACAGACAGCCACTGTAGGGACCACTTTCCTTCTGGTTTCACTCTCATCATTCATCCAGATATATTCACTACTGCCATTCACTTTCCCCCGACACTGACACAGATGGAAAGCAATTGCAGTCCTCCACATGCGGCATTGAACTGCAACTCAGTGTCTTTTGGATGCTACTGCAGGGTGCCTTTTGTGGCAGAAGTGAAAGAAAACTGTAGATTCTGTGACACTGCATTAAATATCTCTGACACCTTGGCAACTTTGTCTTCAATTTCAAATCCTTCGTCCAGACCATCTGACATGACTGTGGCGTGTTTCAAAAGTACAGTAATTTTCTATCGAACACATCTGATTACAGGTGCAGCACTGGGTTTCAGCTTTGGTTAACAACAAATATATATATACAGGAAGGTACGCTAGTCAGTAGCATTGAGGGCACAAGAGTAGATCACAGGAATTGGCTTGCAATAGGGGAAACACACTGCCATAAAAGCCAACTTGAAATACATTTATTATATTATCACCCATGAAAATATCAAAAGGTGTGCTGCTATCCAACAGAAACTGAAGATGAGGCGAGAAAACTACATTTTGAGAGCATTAACCTAGGTTTGGGGGTGGTAGCAGAGATGAGATGGGGTGGGGAGGGCTAATCTTATGTAATCTTCTATCAGTAGCCTATAGATTTACCCCCACCCCCCCACCCTGTCCCTCAGCTCATAGCTCAGCTCTAACTTCAAAAGCCAGTGAGGTTCATATGGCGTGGGTGGGGGGTCATGAAGGTCTGCAAATGAGCCCTCATTAAGAATAAGCCTTCGTGTAAAAACTGTTAAATATTCCCACTCCTTTTCCTCACTATCTTTTGTCTTTATTTTCACTCTGCACATTTTCTGTTACCTCTTTCCCTTCTTCGCTTTCACTCTCCTACCCTCCTCTTTTGCCTCTCACTCCCCCTCTCATCTCTTTCCCTCTCTCACCCCCAAACCCTGTCATTCCCTCTTTCTCACTTACTCCCTCACCCTCTCACCCCCTCTCTCTCTTTCACCCCCTCAGCCTCTCTGTGCCTCCTGTGACATGGAACGGCTCAGGGATCTGGGGGCTTTGGCAAAGTTCATCCTGAATGGCTGGGTGACCGGGGGAAGGGCCTTGGTGATATCGGTGACGTCCCTCTTGGTTGGGCAGGCTCCATCAGAGATGGAGACCGGCCTGGGAGCCACCTCCGCGTGGGCAGTTCCTCTGCCCAGGCGAGTGCCCATTTCTGCGGGGGTGAAGAGTGGCAGGGGCAGTGTGTTCTGGTAGGGTAGCTGGTATTCCTGTACCCCTCTTGCCAGTGTGCCCAGTCGGATCACCTGCGAGGGACAGTACTGCTCCAGGGGGTATGCCTCCCACTGCCGGGTCATAGACTCCCGACGAGATCTGTCCTCAAAATATACTGACTGCCTGCACAGATGGAGAAAGAGAGAGAGAGAGATTGAGAGAGAGAATGAGTGTGAGGGCAGAGCAGAGGGATGCAGTGATGCGGGGGGTAAAGATACAATAGGTCCCTGAAGTATACAACAATGAAGATGGTTGCTGAAATCACGAGACAGATTAAAAATGGAATGGAAGAAAGGAATGGAATTTTTTCTTCTTGCCCACCCCCGTGACTCTTTATCTGTCTGATATAATGTAAAGTGCCCCTGCCACTTTATTCTATCCCTAATAATAATTATCTGCAACAGCCTTTTTTACAATCCAATTATAAACACACATTCTGTGTAGTTTTTTCCTGCATAATATTACAAATAAATGTAAATGAGACAAAACTCCCCACTGATAAGTCCTGACTGCCATGTCCTCTTATGTCAGGTCAATGTCTTTTGGCGTCATTACAGTGTGAGGCAGCCTTCATTATGTTTGTTGTTGTTGTATATTATTGGTATATCTAGTCATGCCAATAAATGTTTGTCTTGGTATGGAAATGCTGTAAAAGTTTTTTTCTACAACAAAATAGAAACTCAGTTATGTCACTAATAACATAAGTGATATATATATATATATATATATATATATATATATACACACACATATATATATATATATATATATATATATATATATATATATATATACACATACACATATATATATATATATATATATATATATATACACATACACATACATATACGTATATACATACACATATATATACATATACATATATATACATATACGTATATATAAAAAGGAAATAGCATATATATATATATATATATATATATATATATATATATATGCTATTTCCTTTTTCTACAGCAATGTTGTAATTTGTTCGATCACCACCAATTTAAACCTTGCAAATGAGTTTCCAAACTTCCAACTCTGGTCCTTGAGAGCCCAAGCATCTACTGTGTTTTGTTATATTGAAACCATTAACTACTTAAGTGATTCAGTTAATGGGCTTAATTAACTAAATTACTAAGTATTTAAGGTATTCAAGCGATTGATGAGTTAGGGAGACCTAATCTGCAGTATTTCGGCTCTCCAGGTTGGCCACCACTGATCTTGCATAAAGTCAGTTCCCAGTGTGTGCCCAGTGTGAGTTCAGTGTTCAGTCAGAGTTCTGTACCCAGTGTGAGAACAGAGTTCAGTACTCAGTCCGAGTTCAGTACCCGGTGTGTGGTCATTACTTCATGCTGTATTTGTGTAAGGTATTAAGTGCCCACTGACCTGTCTTGCGGTTGTGTGGTGAGCTTGATGCTCTGCCAGTCGGCACAGTAGCTCTCTCGTGCTGCTTGGTTCCTCTCCTGCACGCTGCAGCCCAGTTCAGCCCGTGTCAGGCTCCCTGCCCGCTTCACCAGCACAGTGCAGCCCTGCATGCTGTCTATTGGAGCGTCTGTCTGTAAACTCTCTCTAAACAAGAGCAGTCTCTCTGGTCTGAGGATGCTCTCCGAGGTCTGTCTGTCCACCGGTGTTTGACTCAACTTCACTGACTCTATGAGGGCTTGGAACTCTCTTTGTCGGTCTGTGTCTGTTGTTAAAGTGTCCGTGCCACCTACTTGACCTGTCTGTCTCTGACAAGTGATGCTGTCTGGCTATGGCTATTCCTGAAACTGCAGTAGCTGCCCTGCGCTGGTCTCTCTCTCTGTAGCAGCAGCTCCCCTCTGTGTTGCTCTCTCATGGCTAAGCCAGATTTATATAGACAGGTTGCTGCTATTTCCAGGCAGTGCCCTCACACTCTGTTGATGCAGCCAACTCACTCAGTGTACTGACACCCAATACCCACGCCACGGACGGCACTGCCCACACTTGGGACAAGAGAAAAGAGGGGGGAAGAGGGGGTAGGATGCCTGCTCTGATGGGAATCCAAGCCCTCAAAGCCCCCATAATCCCATCAACCCCCCGCCTTTACCTAAGTGTATCTGAGTGGAAAATAGCCTTTTAAGATTTCCCAAGTGTAATTCATTACATTACCTTTGTTCTAAATTAAAAGGAATCTTAATGGTTGCGTTTTAAAGGCCTCGGTTATGATAAGACCCTATCGTACACCCCCTCCCCTTCTTTCTCAATAGCAGCTCTCTGATATGAAGACCTTTAACAGTGTTTTGTTGTTGTTGTGAGAGCTGTTCTCCTGTCTCGTTCGGAATGCAGAAAGAAATGACGCTACTTACAGCAAGTCTCTGGATAGATTTCAAAGGTTTCTTTGGCACAATTTACTTTTCTTTTTTTAGAAGCAAATAACCTTTAAGCTGATTTTCCACAACTATTAAGCACTTACAAGTAAGGGTAAGAGATGTAGCATTATATTTCCCCACATTGCCTAAGTGATATACTTTACATTTTTCTTTCAACAGTTAGTATGTTTTTCCAAAGTTCAGCACTAAACAAATAGCTTACCAAAAATAAGATTTTTGTATTAAAAGAAAAAGGAAAAAGCAGTTCACAGACCCCAATTATATTTTTAAAGATAAAAAAAGTGGATGGATGATACATTATATATACCCTTTGAAAGGAAATATGAAGTGACCCAAAATTAGTTTATACATTTCTTTGCAAACTTATTTTGGTCCTTTGGGAAATCATGACGAAGGTATGACATCTAAAATGTTTAAAGCAGAGTGAAACTTCAGTCATTTACTTTTGAGCTGTACTTTAGCTGTAAATAAAAAATGACAGAATTTAAATGAAATATGGAAGAGGAAAATGTTATTTAGACAGCGGTAGCAACATGCTGGAAAGTATAAGGTTTTATTTTCAGAGCTTCTACTTCAAGTATTGGTCTGATAAACTATGTAATTAATATGCTGAAAATGACTTTATATATATAGTGCAAGTATTTTAAGCCATCAACTAAAATAAGTCCTTGAAAATTTTTTCATATAACTTTTATAATTAGATTAAGTAATCAAGAGCTCTTGCTTTAACAAAAACCTGTGGCCCTCCACGAACTGAGTTTGAGACCCCTGCTATTCTTGACAGTTTCTCACACATACACAGTGTATTGCTTAGATAAGCACCTATGAAACATTTATAGTTTGATTTAGGGGGTAGATTAATTTGTTCTGGAGCAAATGTGACATTGCCCTTGACAGTCTGGAAAAAGTGGACAGAGGGGGGGTACGTGGGACTACCTGCATGACCACGGACTGAATGTCCAGAACAGGACTGGACTCTTGTCACTCAGTAATCCAATATCTGGATGTGATCAATCCGGCATAGTCTCACACTGCTGGTTCTGCCTGCACTGAGACACACACACACACACACGCTGAGTCACACAGCCTTCTAAGTCACTGACATCAGACCACTGAAATCAGCATGCTTATACAGCTGTCCTGCAAAGCCAGGGGGTGGGGTGACCGACACTGCATGTCACAGGCATATTTAAAACATACGGCATCATTTTACGCTGCTGGGTAAAGGTTTACCTACGCGTAAGACTCTAAGGACAGGCGATACTAAAGCTTAACTGGTTTTGTCACAAGCCTTCTTAGTTTCATGCATGGGCAACATGACTATATGATTTATGTACACTACCCCCATGTTTCCTCTGGAGAAGCTGAATGAGGAAGCATTGAATTATGCAATCAATTTAATTCCATGAAACAGGTGCAGGAGGACATTTCAGTTACACACTGTAGGTACAGTACATTACAGTTCAGGTGAACTACAGCATTAGAAGATCTGGTCTGTTACACTGAAATTCTCAAGGAGGATAAACAAATGGAGGGATCCGTAAAAAATCACCTTTATTTCAGTTGGGTAACTACCATTAAAATACTATAATAATGATCATAACAAAATAGAATAGACAAAATCAGTTCCTTAGTTTACAAGACCCTAAGTCTAGGTAAAACACAATATTAGCCCCTGTACATAGACACAATAGCAGCAATATCAGGGAAGCAATACCAGGGAGCCGGGCCTCTCTCCACATCTTTCTTTCTCTACCTGGTCACACACTCATCCTGCACTACGGCACCACCTGCCACATCACTCTCCTCCACTGTCTCTATTGCACTGATACAGTTTAGCCCTCTCCCAATACTCCATGGGGGGAAAAAAACAGGTGTGTAATTGGGCTGTTGGCTGGGAGTCCTGTATTGATGTAACAAAGATCTCACCCCCCCCCCCCCCCACACACACACACACACACCCTTGTCAATGTGGACCCCCAGGTCTCAGAGCTCAGATGTTGTTGTTTTTTACTGTTATATAACCAGGCTGACAGATAAGGCAGCTCTGTCAGCAGTGCCAGCCTGTTGCTATAGTCAGATAACTGGACACAAACACAGAGTCCACATCACATGAAATGTCACATCAGCAAAGCAGGGCAATATGGGAAATCAGTATTGAAACAACAAATAAAAGCTACACTGCTTCACTTTATTTCATGCCTGACATGCTAATACCAGGAATAAAAAAAAAACATCATAGTTAATTGACGAAATACTCCATGTTTTTGTGGATTTACATATTTGTTTGGTCATTGTTATTATAATAAGCTTGGAGGGGTCTACCTGAGTCCACCCCAGGGAAAATAATAACCCGCCCTCAATGATCTGAGTGAGGACTGCACTGTAAAGACTGTTAAGAAAGATTTACGCCCCCAGCCCCCCCCCACACTTATTCCTTAGTTTTTTAGTGATTGCTGCATTTTGTCTTTATATTTTTAAGGGGGTTATACATTGATTAGTTAGCGTTTCGGTATTTTAGCATTTGGGTAATTTATGTTATTTTCTATTGTATTAGTTTAGTGTTTTAGACTATTCTATCACCCTGTATCAGTAAAGGTGGATTTAGATTAGTAATTGTTTGTTAGGATAGCTTGCCCCATGTAAGCTCTGGAGAACAGACTTCTTGCCCTGTCTCACTGTATTGAATATCATCCCCTGTGAACCAAAGAAAAATAAAATTAATTTTACTAACCCGGTGTTCGTGGTTGAGTTTGTGGGCATGTTATTCAAATCTGCCTTGGGAGTATAAGGGTGGTATTTAGGTTCCCAGTCCTCACAAACCCTTTGGGTGGCACAGTTGAGGTATCAAGATGTCGAGTGTCACCACCGGCTGTGTCATCCGCCCCGGTGATCGAAGTGAAATCGGTCAATGAAGGTGACAGAGCTGGGTCTTATTATCCTTATCCTATTTTTATTAAGCACAAGCCACGTACACAGGTAAAGTTTCTCCTATGTAAAGCAATCGTTAATATTGGAGGACTTTAGAAATATATGTTCTACATTAAGCAACACATTAACATTTCTGCATCAGAAAGACATGTCAGGTTGAGAAAGGTAGATGCATTTTGGTGACTGTTCTCTCCTTTAATGGAAAAATAAACTTTAGTGTGCAACACAGTAAAGTAAAGTCTGTGGCTTTCCTGGGCTTAGCCTTTTATATTATTAAGACCATCTGTTTTCTATCAGTTTGATTGCCTGTAAAGCAGCAACATCTATACTCCCTGCCTAATGCAGCAATGTTTTTAATTGAATTTAACCTTTATTTAGCCAGGTTAGTCAATTGAGAACCAATTCTCATTTACAATGATGACCTGGCCAAGAGGCAAACATCATTACAGCACATATTAAACAATTTAAAGTCAGCAAGCACAGATATCAATGAACAGAGCCTTCAATTTTTGCTTAAACATATGGATTGAAATGAAGCTGAACAGCTTCACACTATGTTGTAACTCATTCCAGTCATTGGCAGCTGAAAACTGAAACGAGTTGCGGCCAAAGACAGTATGGACCTTCATTAATACCAGCTTGACAAAAACACCTGATTACCAATTATGTAATTAGGAGCTCTGCATAACATTATTTTATATATTAACTGGTGCCAGTAAAGTTCACAGTGATGTGTTTTAAATGGAGCACCAGTCAGAAATGTAATGGCAGGATGGTAAAGGACATTACAATATAAGAAACCAAGTCTTTAGATTGTACAAAAATAATGTGAAAGTGTCCAGTCCAACCAGATTCCAAGATACTTATAATTAACTTGCTCTAGCTCAGACCCAGCATGAGTTACAATCGTACAGACATCGCTAGATTTATTGCTATTGAACAGCATACATTAGTTTTATTCAAGTTCAATAAAAGATGAAGATACAATATTTAACTGGCAACTAATAAAGGGATATGAGGATGGGGAAAATGTGCTCAATGCTTTATTTCTGGTGATAATTTGAGCTGCACAATTCTGTACATATTGAAGCCTGTTGATAAGCTTAGATGTAACGCCAACAAACAGTGAATTACAGTAATTAAACTGGGGAGAACTGAAAATGTGCTCAAGCTTCTCAGAATCAGGCTTGAACAGGAATGGCCTCAGTCTGGCCATGTTCCAGAAACCACATTACTGGGAGTGATGTGATGCTTGTTCACTTTCCTGATCGGGTGCGGTGTTGCCACAAGCATCACTTCAGTTCTGTTGCGGTTTAGTCAAATCTTTATATCAGACAGGCAGTTATTTAGTAAGGAGATTTCAACAGAGATTTCTGGTGTTTTTGTCACAGACGGTGACAACTTTGGGTACATTTTTATTGCACTTTGTGATTTAATTTGTTTATTACTTAATGACTTACTCAGCAGCAGCACCGCCACCATAACCGCAGGCAGGGTAGGAGAGTTCCCGAGACTGCAACAGAGCACTTCAGACAGATACGACATTGGAGCCATTACATTTCATGAAGTGCCAGGGAAGATTCAGGACTGAGATCTGCAACGAGAGGCAGCATTACAAAAGATAAGTATTTGTTGAATGATTGAGAAATGCTAGAGGCTGCATTGAACTTGACACAGGAGCTTATGGAGATTGCAATTTAAAAACTATAGAATAATACACAGTGAAAGAGGATTAATATGATGTATCAGTTATATAATGTGCTGCTGACTACTCCCTATACTTTGGTTTCTGACAGAAGAATCATCGTGACCTGAAGGAAAAACAGAGACTTAGTTAAACCTTACGAATTCTGGGCTAAATTATGGTTACTTGCAGCAGCTTCTATGTTGTGAAGTCCCTCTGGGGGTGTCAGGGCCCCCTGCGGTTGGTGATCCAGGTATAGTCCTGACGCACATATCTGGTGGAGAGACGAGCACAGCAGGACGGTGATAAAGGGACATTGATTGTCGTGATTAACAGGTGGTGTGAATGAAAGGAGATTTAAAGCTATTGCCTTGGGAAGAACTGTCCTAGTGAGGCTTGAGACTTCCTAGTGAGGCATGCTTGCTCTCTCTCTCTCTCTCTCTCTCTCTCTCTCTCACATACACACACACACTCCTGTTTCTACCATCCTGGACACCTGAGGAAACAAGGATATGAATAGCACCACCTGGAGGTGGTGTTCTTTCCCACTAGGAGGCTAATACTGACTGGGAGTTGTAGTATAATTACAGAGGATGGGAAGACTTAACACCACCCCCCAAGCAGGTTCAGACCATCCAATTCACAGACACCAAGTAAGTACAAAGTTGTCTTATTTCTCCTTATTTCACAAAAAGCAGACAGGGCAGGAATTATGTACTCCACAATTACACAGGGAAAATCCATGTAAAAGTAGAAATCTCTATGCTAAAATTGCTTTTACACTTCAGGGCAATACAACCCTATACAAATCTAGACTCATTGAAAGAAACAGAAAACAAAAATCAATAAGGTCCCTAATTCCTGGGGCATGACAAAGGGGCATCATATTTTCTCATTATCTATATACTTGATTGCCAGGGAGTCCAGGGATCCTCTTTATCTGTGTTGCCTGTTCATCCATATTTACTTGCTATTCTGATCAAGTGTTTTCAAACACAACTACCATTCAGGCTTCAGGTGGTGTTGCTTCATAACAAGTTATCAAGTGGGAACAGACTGGGTTATGTATCTGTTCATGTAACACTGTGCAACCTATTTCTATGCATGTTTATTCTTTGCACAGCTATGCAAAGGCAATCTATGTTTCTGGCAGAGTGGTGTTTGATCAGTGATATGGACTCCTTTACCTATGGTTACCTTCAGTGTCCTACTGCTCACAGCTTCTGCCTACAATCAATGGCTTTTCTATGGGCAGCATTCACAGCATCAGACTTTGATGAACAGGGTAACCAAGAACTGACTACTGGTCAATGCTGTTATTTGAAACATCTCATCATTCCCACAGCAGGAAAACTGAGATAAAGGACATAATGCAGATGCTTGGAGATATTGATTTGTCTGGTTCCCATGGGAAAGAGGATTGTTACATGCAGGAAAACCTTGATCAGGATTGCAGATGCATCTCCCAGTACCATAGTCTTTGTATGCAATTTCTTTGCTTAAGTTTGTTTCTATTCTCTATAAGTGTTCAATCCCCCACAATACAAAAAGATACAGGAGCTTTAAACAGCTGCAAACTTTTAAAAAATAATATTAATTCAGATTTGAACAAAATCCAACATAACTAATTCCAGCCTATAATATTAGCCCAGAAACCAGTATGTTACCTCGCATAGTGCCATGACTGGCATTGGGCCCGTCCAGTCACACTCCTCGGACACATGCCCCTTCTCTCTTGACAGCAGTGATCGAGGTAAACACCTTGGAAGAGTCACAAGCTTCTCAGCTGTCTTAGCATCAAGGGGCAGGTTATATTAATCTGCCATTTCATTGCTCTGAAGCACATTTTCATACACGAGGAGTGCTTGGGAAACTTCTGTCAGATTTAGAAGGAGCCTCCAGAGACCACTACTGCGGCGCCTAGTTTTACTCAGGCTTGCTCCCTTTGTTTATTTTGTATATTTATTTTGAAAACTGAGTATTTTTCTCATTATACCCTCCCAAGTTGAAGTCACCAATTGTAAATCAGTGTGGCTCAATGATATGACCCTTTGTGTGTTGTGCAAATGTTTAAAAGGAGTGTCTACACTTGGTCATGGGGTGGTTTTGTATTGGATATAGAGAGTAATACCGACAACCGGTTGTGACGAGGAGAAACTTCTACATTGAGTTGAGTTACAGGTTTATTATGATGCAGAAATAAATAAATGTCAAATAGTGTACAACATGGCAGCTCAGTGCTTAGTGTAAAGTGTAAGGTGAGAAAAGAGAAGAGAGAAACATCTACACCTTGTATTACTTGCTGGTGGAGGGATAGATGATTGTAGATGAAGATGAGGTCATATAGTGGAGGTGGCAGTGGAAAAGCAGCAGAAACGTCCTCTGTAGGGGGGACACCTGCATCTAGGGTCACTGGTTGGAGAAATGCTGGGGCAGGGGCACAGTGTGGATACCAAAAGCAGCAGGGGTCAGAAACGAAGCAATGGCAGGGTAGACAGAGCATCAGGGGCCAACACTGTGCCATGTAGGTCACCGGCAGGATGGAGAGTGGGAACCTAGATACCCACAGCCTGAACCACAGGTAGGACGCCTAAACACACAGTGGCTGGGGGGCAAGTTTTGACAGGAGGAGAATTAGGAGGAAATCAGGCAGGTTGATGGTGGGAATTATTTTGTTACTATGCTATTTCAATGTGTTTATTTTCCATACTTTTTATACAAAACATATACATTGCAGGTTTATATGTGTATGAGGGAAATGGCAGCATTCATCAGTACTGGAGATACATGCATCCATCTGCCAGTGAATGGGATATAGTGTTGATGATAAGTTGGATAATGGGTATCTGTGCCTGCTAATAAGCACAGACCTTGTTTGCCATGGATCTACGGTAAGCCAAACTTTCATTTAGAGATATCAGGAAATACAATTTAAGATATCTTAAATTGAATTGCAGATCTCTCAAATTTGATTAGTTAATGTAAAAACAAGACAAACTAACAAAAAAGTACTTTACTCTGGTGTACAGTAATATGTACCCAAAGTCCTCTCTACTTTGACAGATATCCTCCAGGGGATAACTGACATGCATACCTGCAAATGCTTCAAAACAGTGATCTGAATTTCCAGATTGTGTGCACAGGATACAGAGACAAAGTAAGAAAGTAATGAGTAAGTAATTTCAAGAAATTGGTGGTTGAGATTTCCTTACTACACCCAGTGCTTACAAACATAAGTCACCAATCTCCACGATTCTCACTATCCTTTATACTCACACCAAGCACAGTGCATATACCTTACTGGTTCACATAAATGGTCACGGTGTCCAATTATTCTACAATTTGTATGAATGTCTGCTTCGGCTTCAGTGCAAAATGTGACCCACCCTCAATGTTTAGATACACTCTGGCCATTTAAGTGATAAAGGCATTCATTTATTTTCATTTCTCTTTTGCCTCACTTTTATTTGTCCTAACTGGGTAGGTACCTTAAAACTTGAGCCGTAACTTTAAGAAAACAGGAAGAAAACAAAGCTTTTGCAAATTCAGATTAGTTCTCAACACTAGAGGTCACTGGTCTTTAGAACAGTCTGAAACAACAATCTGTCCCATTCCAGTCTAAATCACTGATCAGGGCCTCTGGGTTGGAATGATTGCTTTAGGCAGTGAGGAGGAGAAACAGAATGAAATGATATGGGCCGACACAGGATATTTAGTTTTGCTTCCGATTATGATCATTTCTTCCCACAGTTGAATTAATTGTATAATTCATTATGGCTCATTATTCTGAATTCTAATTTGGAATGGAAGAATTTAGTTTTAGATCATCCCAAATAACATTTGCTGACTGTTATTCAACTCTATCCCTTGTACTAACATAGTAAATACAGTACAATTGCCTTTTCACAAATGCTTGAAATGTTTCATAATGTGAGGCCTACATTGCACTCAGAGCTAGGGGGGCAATACAGAGATGACTTAGGCAGCTCTTATATATAGCACTGCGCACACAGGTGCTAGGTAACCAGTCCCTGTTGTGTAGCAAGCAGCAGATTCCCCGGGGGCTTTGAACCTGCCTAACCCCACCTGTGCTCAGGCAGCTGTGCATTGACCCTCAGGCAATCATAATAAGGCTTATCATTATCTGTGCATTGATGGCTGAGACATTTTTAGATTTCCATACTCTAGAAACCATGACAATAATACAGCTACTACTGTGTAGTATATTACAATACTGGTGTATTATGAACTCTAATGAGTAAAAGCCCTAGAATGTTGTGTAGTCTGTGTAGTGTGTAGTGTGAGAGTGTGTGTAGTGTGTGTGTGTGTGTAGTGTGTAGTATGAGAGTGTGTGTAGTGTGTGTGTGTAGTGTGAGAGTGTGTGTAGTGTGAGTGTGTAGTGTGTAGTATGAGAGTGTGTGTAGTGTGTGTATAGTGTGAGAGTGTGTAGTGTGAGTGTGTGTGTAGTGTGTGTGTGTAGTATGAGAGTGTGTGTAGTGTGTGTATAGTGTGAGAGTGTGTAGTGTGAGTGTGTGTGTGGTGTGAGTAGTGTGAGAGTGTGTAGTGTGTAGTATGTGTGTAGTGTGTAGTGTGAGAGTGTGTGTGGTGTGAGTATGTGTGTAGTGTGAGTGTGAGTGTGTGTGTGTAGTGAGTGTGTGTAGTGTGTGTAGTGTAATTGTGTGTGTGAGTGTGTGTGTGTGTGTGTAGTGTGATTGTGTGTGAGTGTGTGAGTAGTGCGAGCGTGTGTAGTGTGTATGTAGTGTGAGTGTATTGTGTGTGTGTAGTGCGATTGTGTGTGTAGTGTGTGTGTAGTGTGTGTGTATGTGTAGTGTGTGTGTGTGTGTAGTGTGTGTGTAGTGTGAGTGTAGTGTGTATGTGTGTAGTGTGAGTGTAGTGTGTGTGTATGTATGTGTGTAGTGTGAGTGTGTGTGTGTATGTGTGTAGTGTGAGTGTAGTGTGTATGTATGTGTGTAGTGTGAGTGTGTGTGAGTGAGTGTAGTGTGTGTGTGTATAGTACATTTATAATATTTATAAAACATGACATGAGATGGTTTTTCTTTTCATATGTCATATTTGGAAAGTTTGGGTTGTCGGGAGCCCTTCAAATCTCAGGGTGAACTTGACATGGAATAAACAGGAAGAGCAGGAATGTTGTAAAGCCCATCTTGTCTCAGAGTTTCTTGGGACAGTGAGGGGGAGCAGTCCAGTTCCCCTTGTCTTGCTTCTATTACAACTGGACCCAAACCCCAAACTGCGAAACAGTGCCCCCTACTGCCCTACCCAGTCAGGTGCCCGATCAGCAGCACAGCTCAGTCCAGCGATTTACCCAGGAATACATCCTCATCCATCTCCACACTGCCATCCTCCACCAGATCCACTTCCTCTTCCTCCTCCACCTCCTGCACCTCCTCTCCTGGCGGTAGATGATTGGCCTTAGCCACCAGGATGGGCAGAGTCATCAGCGGCTCAGCCTCGCCCTCGTCCTGGTTCATCTCGTCCTCCTTGGGGTAGAAGCGGCGTGCTTTGTCTACAAAATCCTCGGCTGCATCTAGATAGGCCAGTCGGTCCTGAGAGAAGACCTGAGAGTAAACTCATACACATATATACATACATACCTGCTACTTAAACACGCACGCTCTGGACATATCTGTGTTATGTATAATTTATGAATATGTACAGGTCCAGTAAACCTCAAGTGAATCAGTGAGATAGGGTAAGAGATAATGTTACTCCTCTTCCTCTCCCTCCTTCCTTCCCACTGCACCTCTCCTATCTGCCTTCCTGTTTTTCTGCCTCCTTCTGCCCTCCTTACTCTCTGTATCCTTTTCCTCACCTCTCAACACCCTTCTCCCATCCTCCCTCCTCCCACGCTCACCTCTTCCGTCTCTGTCCTCCTTTCTCTTCCCTGTACCTTCCTCTCTGCCCATTCGCCTCCTTCCCACTTCTTTCTCTGCTCACCCCATCTATCTCCATCCTCCTCTCTTCCTTCCACCTCTGTATCCGTACTCTCCATCCTCCTCTCTCAAACATACCTGTCCCTTTCAGCTCCCCTTACTTACTCCACCCTACTTCCAGTCTCCCGTCCCCCCAGGTCTGAGTGGTCCTCACCAACACAAAGAGATAGCGCTCTGGCGGCGGCCCCTTATTGTCAAAGATGCCAGTCTCTTCACTCAAGGTCTGCAGGAGGGAGCGGGCGGCAGCTGCATGGCGCAGGGTGCCATAGGAGGCACTAGAGGAGACCGTGAGGAGAGATTCTGCCTCGTCCACAAACCCTGAGGGGTTGAGAAGAGCAGTGATGCAGGCCGGGAAAGGAAGGTTCAGCGTGAGGAAGCAAGGAATGATAGGAAGGGGGGATAAGGAAGAGAGAGGGATAATATAGGTGGAATGGAAGGGATGGGTTAGAATGGGTAGGAGGGAGAGAGATAATAGGTGGCAGCAGAAGGAGGTAGAGGGGTGAGAAAGGGAAGAGAGGGAGGCAGGGAGAGATGGAAGTGCAGAAATGGAAAGAGAGAGGTGAAGAGATGGTAAGCCCATGGTCAGAGATGGCATTCAGTCCACACGTGTCTGTTTTTGTCTTTCTATTTGTCTTTTATCTTTCAGTTTTCCCTATCTCCCTTACCCAGGTTCTCCAGGATCATCTTCCACTTCTCCCTCACATCACGTCGCACCTGCCGCATGGCGTAAATATCCACACTGAGCCGCCGGTACCCCTGAGAGACATGGAGCGAGAGACAGAGAAATGGGGTAGGGGATAGTCTCTGAATATACAGTGGATTTCATAAGTATTTGCCCCCCCAAGGACTTTTGGACATTTTGTATTGCTACAACCTGGAACTAAAATGGACTGTACAGTTTGAGTTTAAAGGAATTGAGGCCAGAAAACAAGAGACACTTCAGCACTTCACACAGAGTTGTGGGTCTCTAGAACAAACACCCCAGCCATGTTGATGAAACTGGATTATCATGAGTTGAATGGCGTTCTCTTATTTGCAAATTCCTTATGTTTTCATTCACACAGTCACAAACACACAAACCCCCAGATGTCTCATTTCATTATGCTTGACTGTGAAGCGACTGTTTGTAGAAATTCTCAGTCTTTGTGCTGCTTGCACTCTTTCTATTTGTTTATACCTTTCTCTGACTTTAACTCTAACACTGTGGTGATCTGTTCACAAAGGATACACAAATAATTAAAAGTAGAATTGAATTGAAATATAAACATGAGCAGATGTGAATATACAGCCAGAAACTTCAAATAGGCCCCAAAATAGAATTTTATTGTATTACTACTATCAGTATTATTATAATTGTTAAAGTGAAATATTCCTATACATGCTTTGGCAATACTGAAACACATACTAATGCTTTATCATCCCAATAAAGCTCTTTTGAACAGAAAAACTCTCACAGTACAACAGCCTGCTGTGAGCTTAGATCTCCCTCTGGTGGACACTCCTGATAAGTGCACTCTGTCTGTCCTGAACAGTTGTCTGACAGTCCTTCACACAAGTCTTAAAAACTGTGCTGAGCCCAAGGCCTTGTGTACAATTACTATTATACAGGCAAAGCAGTTAATACAATTAAGCACAATTTTAAAATCACTTAATTTTATAACATATGAAGAAAATACTGCTGGAACAAATTTGGATTCAACAAATTGTGTCCACTAAGACAGACTATTTTTTTTTAGATTTGTTTTATCCATGTATTTAATCTCATGCTGCAGATTCACGGCACAAACGGATGAGCTACAGGCAGTGCATCAATACTGTGTAACATATTCAGAGCAGGCATTACAAATAGTATAGTAGTAGGTACAGTAAGGCAATACAAATTCAAGGATGAATACATAGTAAATTATACAAATCACCACAGACGTTTGGAACTGCCATTCGTCAGCTAGTTTGAATAAAGCTTATGTATTCACAGAGAAAGTAAAGCATGGTAAATGAAAAGGGGAACAGATATAAAAATATTTAAAGCACTCTGAACTGTGACTTGCCTGCATGTTCTTGCTTTTCAAGGTACGGCTGCCCCCCTTTCTCTCTCCTCCTCTACCTCCCAACCCCCTGGCCTCAACACAAAGCTCTCCACTGTGACAACTGTTCTCCCCTAACACCCCCCCACCCGCCCATCTCCACCTCTCTGACCTGGGATCCCCGGCGTGTCTTGGACCTCCTCTGCAGCAGGTTGTAGAGGTCGCGGTCGTCGTCTCTCTCGGTGTGGAACTTGTCCGCAGGTTCGCTCCACAGGTTGGTCTCCTCTGCCCTGCGCCGCTTTGCCTCACGGTCAAAGTAGAGCAGAGTCTCACTGCAGACACACAGTACTATCAAACACTTCCACACTCAAGAAACACACACACAAACAAACAGTACACTTAAAAAGACACACACACAGCAATGTCACACTAAAAGAAACTTACAGAAATACACTGTCACATACATTACATATTAACATAGTACGGTCACATAGAAAGACACTACACCATAGGTAGGACTGTCACACACAACCCAGTAACACACAATCCTACATACTCGCTCGCCATCACATTTTGTGATCGACAAATATTGAGGATAATGAAGGGTTCTGTAATGGAGTTCTGTACATGACTGTTTCATTGTTCCTATAGCTACTCCTGTGTTCAGATGTTGTGTTGAGTATGCTGGGGTATTTTGGGGGTGTCCATACCTCAGAAGTGGGTTCTTCTCCTCTCGTTCCTCCTCTTCACAGCAGCAACAGCAGCAAGAGCGAGCACAGAACCTCCGAAGACCAGAACCCATACTGCCCAGCGAGAGAGAAACAGAGGGGCGGGTGGGGGGACTGGGACGGATTGACTCAGGGATTGGGAGACACAGAGGCACTGATGGAGGGAGAGAGAAGAGAGATGAGCAGTGTGAAAGAAGAGTGAGAGAGACTCACACAGAGGGAGAGACACTGTGAGAGAGAGAGACGAGGGACAAAGGGATTGTCTGTAAACTGGAGAGAAAAATTAAGAGGGACACGCCGAGAAGGGAGATACTGGGGGACAGAGAGAATGGATGAAAAAGACTATACGGACAGAGAGCGACTAAGAGAGTACGACTGGAGAAGAAATGT
This sequence comes from Amia ocellicauda, assembly GCF_036373705.1. Lineage (NCBI taxonomy): Eukaryota > Metazoa > Chordata > Actinopteri > Amiiformes > Amiidae > Amia > Amia ocellicauda. Next base: position 29,265,840 of record NC_089852.1, read on the forward strand.
TAGAAGAGTACTGTTCAGTAGTGCCTGCATACAGATAATGCACTACCAGACTACAACCATATTGGAAACAATTTCTGGTACCACACCTAGTGTTAGCTACACACCATTCTGGTTCTGGAGAGGTGTTAGTCCCAGTGAAGATTGAACATGCTTACAGACTGTAGACACACTCTCTCAAACACACAGAATAAGATAAAAGGCTTCCCCACACTAGATACTTATTGAGAATATACTGGGGAAAACCCACCTGGTTCTACTAGAAGACTGGAGCAAACTGGAGTTGTTCAAAAGATCCAGATGATGGTCAACTGGGGATAAACCAGACACACGCTGGTCCACCCGACATATGTACTGGTCCAAGAGTGTACTTCTGGTCTTCTGCAGAGTTTTGTTTGACGTAGGGATATTCAAGTAAAAACTTCCTAGCGAAGATCTGCTGGTTGCCAAAATGTACTGGAAATATATCCTGGTCTGATAAATTTGTCTTGTCAGATTAGTGGTGTGACTGTGGGATCTTGAAAAGTGGCTGTTCTATTGGTTCAAAAGGGGATATGTTTCCTATCCCAGACTGAAGAGAAACCGCCGATAAGAGTGATGCTGTGACAGCACTGTACTAATCCAAAACTGCAGATTTACTGGAACAAAGCTGTTGTTGTAGTGATCCCAAACTGCAGATTTACTGCAGCAATCTTGGAGATGCTCTGGTACAAAACTTCATATTTACAGGAGTTAAAGGTACATTGGAGATCCAAACCTGAAGATTCAATACAAATTGAGTTGAAACAGAGGTTTTAGAGCTGTGATGACAGAGTTCTGACCCAACAGCAGTGTTTCTGAGATACAACCCAATCCAGTCCACGACAACTGCTGGAGATGTTCTGGTCTCTGTGAGTCAGCTGTTCCCAGTCGGGTTCTGAAGAGATGTGGACACCACCGCGTAATGAAAGCTGAACTGGTCCCACTGATCCAACTGCAACAGTTCACTGGATTAGAGTCGCCCAAGTGTCTGAGATCAGGAGGGAGAGAGAGAGAGGTCTTGGAGGCCAAGAGTGCCGTTCTTCTGTTCCCAACCCGGTCTTATCACAAAGAACAGAAACTGATAGAGACAGAGATAGAGACTCTCAGTCTACTACTTGTGTATTAATAAGGTAGCACTATCCCCTACACCCACAGCACACACATACAGCTACAGACACAGCTGCAGAGGAACACAGTCCTTGGCTTCAGGGAGTCACAGTGCAGTCATGTGAACAGCAACTCCACCCCCCCCCCACTTACAGACATAGCCTGCAAGTGACGGTCCCAATTTCCCCACCTCACATCCACACTGGGATACACACCACCCCTCTCCACCCTGGGACAGCACTACACTGCCTGGGGGGGGGGGGGGGGCGGCTGCCAGGACAGAAAAACAAAGGGGGCTTAAAAACAACTTGTTTAAATGTCATCTGATGTTTTTGCAGACTTGTTTGATGCTCTTTTTGTTGCTTGTCTTGCCATTGGCCACATTAGCAAAGCTCTTCACCGAGAGACTGCACAGAGCTTCTGAGGGAAACTGAAAGGCTTTTCTCTTGCACTTCTTCACCAACAGCTGTGAAGTCTTTTTTCAGGCTGTCTTTGAATGGTATTATTGGCCAGAGTGGCTAATTAAATGCAAGTAATGTCATAACTGACTCAGGAGAGGAGTTACAGCTTTCAGACAAGTGCAGAGTTTATACGAATAAAGGCACTTGGGCAGTGGGTTTCTTTACAAGCCTAGCCTAATCTAATTGGATCCATCCCATTCTCTCACTCAGTTCAATCAAGTTATATAAGCACCACCATCCTAAAGTACAATGGTTATGAAGCTTAGACCTCAATCACTATGAAGAGTACCACAGTATTATTAAATTATAATTATTAGTTTATATTTCCTTTAACTTCGATGAATAATGTATATTTTCTATAATGGCTGCAGAATTAGAATGGTTGTTTGAGGCCACAGATTCACTATTCCCAGAAAGTATGCCAGAGGGATGAAAAGAAATAAAGGACATTGAAATTGTCCTTCACAAGTACCTCTTCATTGACGCAAAAACTGCGAACACCTCAAAAAAAGAAAAAACAATGTCTTTTGATTATGCAGTGCTCAATACAAAAAATGAACATTTGAAATGAGCTTGTGCCTTGTATACATGCTCATCCATTTTTAAGGGTTATTTTAGATTCAGATATTTAGTTCTTGCTCTAATTTTCTGATTTCTACACCCAGTTTCCAGCCTGAGCAGACCTGGCATTTGAAGTCAGTTAATATAGCAGAAGCTATATGTGTATTATAGCCCTGATAGTGAATAGGATATATGTTGGAGTAGCAATTAAACAACCGACAGCTGGTTTCACATATCTTGATTAACAATAGTCTTGCACTACAATACCTACAATTATGGTGGGTAGTCCAAGACTAATGCTTATCTGGATCTGAGAAACCAGCCCTGAGATAATTAATATGCTATTTAAATACCTCAGAGAGCACAAATTTGTCTTTTGGACACTTGTAACAGATCCTCATATACATTCACATATGGACATATATACTGGTTAACACTAAATTAAAACACTACTTGTTCTTGTATCTGTGGTAATTAAGCAATTACATTAGTCACACTCTTTTTGTTATTTTCCATTTCCGAATGCACTTCAGAACCACAGTCTGTCTCATTCAGAGGCCAGAGCCTGCAAAATCCCACAAGAAATAGTTATTTGAAAATGATATCCATATGAAAAAATAAGATCTGTCTCAATGTACAAAGCAGACATTTCAGTATAACATCACAGCACTGCATGGGACACTTAACAGTAGGCACAAGTGCCTTTGCAAGCTCTAACCCGTTTTCAGCATATAACGGTGACAAACTCTTAAACTCTCCTTTTCTTGTTAAAATTTTGTTCAAAGCAAAAACAGATCAAGGGTGTATTAAAAGCACATGAACACATAAGCCCTGCAGATCATCACAAGCTTTGTGTCATTACCCAGGGGGGCTGGAGATCACATTGGGCTGTATCTGACAATGCAAAGCCCAGGACTATCTGGACTGCTCCATATGTTTCTGAGAGCGGGGGGGAAGAGAGAGAGAGACAGAGCTCAAAGGAATGAGAAAGAAGAATAAGGATTGTCACATATCACAATATGTCTTCATCTGATGGAGCTATTGGGGGTCCTGGAGAATGGAAGGATAGGTTGAGAAGCGCCACCCAGAGGAGCCGTGATGCCCCCCGGAATCAGATACCCACCTGCTATTTTTTTAATTAGTTATATTTGCCCAGTTTTATTAAAGGTGATTTTTCCAGATTTTTAGGTTTAGGTTATTCTTCCCTGGGTTAATGTATTGCAAACTTCGTGCCCTATATGAGGCATTCGATTTTTCTCCTGTATAGCGTGTAGAAGTAGAAAACACTTTTCCCTTAGCTGAGCCTGTGGTGTGTGTTCTGGGATGCAGACCAATCCTGGAAGGGTGGTTGGGAGGTTCCCCAATCGCCTTAAATATTTGGGGGTGGCGTAGTCTTGACTTAATGGTGTGTTGCTGTCCACCCATGACAATAATAATAAATGTATTAAGAACATCAAATATCGAATAATTAAAAATACAATTAGAGAACAAAAAGATTTTAAAAAAAGATTAAAAACACATCAGTTTAAGAAAGATACTCTTTAAAAATGTGAGTTAAATATTGAATCATTTAAAGTGCATCTTTAATAAAACATGGCAATGAATTCCAGTCTTAGAGTATTATAACTAAAGGCAGGCAAAACGGGCCCCTGTCAGATGACCTCAATGGCTGATATGGAATTAGTAACTCAGTTCTATAATTAGGAATCTTTTAAGTAAGTGATTTATATGTCTTTAAAAGAGGGCACTGGCCTTCTTGGGAACACATCCATGTCATGTAGGGAGTTAAGCTTGAAAGAACTGCCCCTTACACGAGGCTGGGGCACACAAATCCTCTTCCACGCGAGCATGAGGGGGCCCCAAGCATGACACGCAGAACTCACGAGGGTCCCGCGCTGGCAGGTTGGCAGGGCAGCTCCCACTTTTTATATTTAAGTAAAGACTCACCAAGGCTGTCTTAAAGGCAGCTGGAAATGTCCCTGTAGACAGAGAACTATTGATTACAGTAAGACTGGACAAGTCACATAACACAGCCTTCAAGAATTGTATAGGTGTTCTGTCCAAAGAGCGATAGAAGTGGACTATTGAAAAGTTGTATTTCTTATTTACTTCCTATGTGTTTATGTATACAGGGAAAAAGGCTTAAAATCCCAATTTAATAAAAAACTTTGGGGACATAGTTTGGAAACGATCAGATTGATATAGACAGAGGTCAGTTATATAAAATCAAGTACTTACTAAATAAAAGTACTTACTTACTCCTTAAATATTAAATAAGTTTTCAGTGGATTTTCCCTTAATTACTCTATGGATCGTTTTTCAACATCTTTGATCTCATAAGTTTTCATATTCCTCTACTCCAAGTTCAAGCAAATGCCAAAGTTATTACATTATTAAGGTTTGTTCATGTTATGAAAACATTCAAATCTGTGGTTATAAGATGGCTTCTATTATTCAAAAGAGATCAATTATCATAATTTATTGGCAGACACCCTTACCCAGACTGACATGCAATTAAATGAATAAAAAAAAAAGATGGCTTTAAAAAATATGACTGAGGTAACTTCATAATGCAGATATCAATTGCAAAAATAAGTGTGATGAGTACATCTGAAAGAGCCAGTAATACAAAGGGCTATTTTTTCATACTGATTGTTTCACTCATTGTGTGACTTGTAGCAGTGAAGTGGGGACTGCTGCTCCACTGCTACATTACCACAGTGCCGGCATCTGGTCTACAGTATAATACAGACTTACGGCTTTTCACTGTAAATGCTGATCAAAGCAGGACTGTCCCCAGACTACAGTGGGGAACAGGAACAGCAGTGTTAGGATAGAGGGGCCCTGGCTAGCTAGACAGGTTGCGTTCACTGTTCATTTCCACAAGAGTTAATTCTCAAATCCCCGCAGAACCTGGACCCAAAATACACACAGATACAGATGCACAACCTTCCCAAGGCGATGCATGTGACTGTGATACAGAGAATAGTTGAATATGGTGCTTGTGGGGCGGGGGAAGCAGTTATGAGCAACTCCACTCTATTCTGCAGTGTGTCCCGCCCCAGGGAGACGTGCACAATGGCTCTGTGTGAGACGACCTCCTACACAAGACGACATGGTGAAAGTGTGTGTACGGGACAGAGAGAATGCAACAAAGCCTCCATTCAAGCATTTACTGAAGCTATCCTGTCTGCATCCTTACATCTATCCCACATCTCCAACCCATCCCCACGTCTCCGATAGATACATATAATGGAGTATAACAGTGATAAATGCAATAATCATATTCATAATAATAATGTTAGATCTATTTTCACTGAAGGAAGTAAACACTCTGCTGATGCTGTGCCGGGTCAGTGCTGGTTGACCCTCCTCCTCAAGCTTTCAGGTCAACACACTTTGTACCCATATACACGCTTTCACACTCATTAGATCAAAAATCATAAAAACAGTTCCTTTCTGGGATCTGTATTCAAATATTTTGGATATTACTTTAAAAATTAAATTTAATTATTTTAAAATAAGTTTCTGCTGTTTGTATTTAATTATTTTTAATAGTTACTCTTCACAAACCATATTTAAAAATATATTTAAATACAAGTAGGAAATATTCACACCCCTTGGACATTTCCACATTTTGTTCAGTTACAACCTGAAGTCTTATTGGATTTAAATGGGATTAATTCCATCTGATCTATAGAACCTATTCCACACTTTCAATGTGGGAAACCATGGGGGGGGGGGTGAAAAAACTAATAAATTAAAAATAAAAACATTAAGAGTCTTTATTAGATAAGTATTCACCCCTTTTGCTAAGAGAATCATTAAAAAGTGCTCCACATAATTTTGGATTAAATTAATCTGACTGTAAAAAAGTATCCATGTGTCAAGAATAGCTCAGGTACTCTTCAATATCTGGCCTGTATGGAAGAGTGGCAGGAAAGAAGCCATTTCTGGGAGAAAAAACAACAAAATAACCCATAAAATCACACTTGGAAATTGGAAAAAGGCATGTGTGAGACTGAAGAGATGTGGAAAGAGATTCAGTGGTATGATGAAAACACTTTAGACCAAATAGTTCAATTTTTATGTCTGGTGCAAACCCAACACAGTACCTCCATCACCCAGGGAACATCATCCTTCCTGTGATGATGATGGTGACAGCATCATGATACAGGACTGGCAAGCTTGTCAGGGAGGGCATCCTTCACCCTTCACAACATCACAGTATGTATTTTATCAAAGCAACGACTCAACCATGAACACCAAAGAGCTTTCAAAAGGACTCTGGGACAAAGTTGTTGAAAGGCAAATGGCACTACCAATACCTTGTCCCTCCAAAACGGATGTCCGAGCAAGACCAATTAACAAATGTTTCAATGTATGTATGTATATATCAAATCCTCATATATATTTAGATTCCTACCTGATTTCCGTTGCTCCACAGAGGCAGATTGGTTCCTGTAAGTTGTGCAGGAAGGGAGAACAGGGGTCGCAGTTTGAGATGAAACGCATCCCGAGTGGGAAAATGTCTTGTACTTCCTTGGAATTGTGTATTTGTCTTATGTTAAAGTATTAATAAGATATACATTTGTTTAAGTGTGTGCAAGTTGGCCTGTCATGGCAGCTGCGTGACATCACCCTTTAGGGGAGGCGGCAGCACAGCGAAGGAACCACAAAATGGATAAAGGGGAAATACGATATTTTCTTTGCATATTATGAATCTAGATGAACAGTGATTTAAATTATATTTTGGCAAACTTATTTTAATAAATTTTGTTTGTATGATTTTGTTTTTTTCTTCCGAATACCCCTGGTGACCTGAGAATTGGTGTATGCATAGTGGGACGACTTAAATGGTACCAGGCCTATAAAGCTAGGTCTGCACTAGAGCAGGGCAGTTGGGTTTTATGTCTGCTCCTGAGCTGCTATTATTCCAACTACGTTGACCACGGGATCACACTATGCTCTAGACAAACAAACAGTTTCAATTGATCTGATCAGGTGGATATGAAGTAGGAAATGCAGTTTCTAGGTCATGTGCTATTCAATATTATGCTTTAAACATCAGTAGAATTTTAAATCAGTGCTATAAAACCTGCAAGCCAGTGTGGGAGTCATCCAGTTAATCAGCTGATCAGACATATTAAATTACCCTGTGCTTGGTAGAAACAAAGCCCAAGAAAACACTGTGGCCATACAGGAAAGGAGTTTGAGATCACTGTTCCAGGAAAAGATCCCGTTACAATTAGCACCTTTGAAATCGATAGGAACTGCAAAATTAAACAAAGAACATAGTCATGCTTTGTATCTTTAACAAAACAATGTAGGCATAAAAATGTTATACACATCCAGTTGATTAAATAACTAGATAAGTAATGGAGAGCACTTGGATGTTGTGTAGTCTAGATTCTAACCAGAAACACCTGGACTGATCCTGGCCGCTGTATTTACCTTCACATTTTTCTTCAAGGCATAGACACATTTGTTACACTGAACAGACTATAAAGGACAAAGCTTCAAATCCAATGCAGAAAGCAGATCCACACTGGGATGACTAACACGTCCGAGCAAACAGCATCTTTAATCCTCTTTATAATAATCATGACTTTTATTATTAAGATCAATTATGTCATCATAATTCTCCTTGTTAATACAATAAACAGCAGCATTTATATACACATCTTCACCACAGCACAGTGCCCACATTCACACACACTCATATTTCATCCTCACTCGCCTGGGATTTAGGACATGGAGACTCTTGGTATGGTCACATGTGGGGCGGTTTAGCCCAAAATAATATACACAAAAAGACACTTCTGTTCAGAGAGAGACCAAAGAAATTCAGTAGAAACAATAACTTTTAACAACACCCTAAAGCTGATGGCAAATTAAAACTCCAGGACAGTCTGTCTCACTGCAAGATGACAATGATTGCATTAGACCCCCAGATCGAGGCCAGACTGAAATGCCACCGAACTGGTCAGAGCTTCTACTCTTCAAGTACCCGACTTCATTAAATGAATAAGACCACAGTAAAGGACCAGTAGCTAGAACAAAGGCAGCATTATCAGCGTGCCCTGATGAAGAGTTATGCTGATGAGCCCTGGGACATACGCATGCAAGAGGACGGCCATTTTTCACGGTGTGAGTCAGCCCTGGCAGCGGGAGACTCGGGCTCTTGTAAGGCAACTTAAGTAGACATCTGCTGACGAGACATCATTAACGGCTTGGAGATTAAAATCAGACTCCCCTTGTATAGGAGGCCAATCCATTTCAGGTGTGATGTACAGCATGTTAGTAGTAAAGCAGAAAATAATCCATGTGCATTCACAACAAATGTATAGTCTATCAATGTACAATTGCTCCAATAAGATGGCAAACACCATGATCATACAGAACAGCTTTAATACAACAGGAGTCTTATCCACAACCTGTCCAGACAGAGGAGGGGGCCACATAGTAACTGGGATTTGACCAATTATGGTGTAGAACTGCTTCCAGGTGCCAACACAGCACCTGGACACCTACTCATACAGTTAGTGGGGAGACTGTGTTCATGCCTGCTTAAGGAGCAATGTCTGTAATCCCTGTGATTTCCTTGTTGTGCGACTCCCATATTTTCTGATTCTTTTTTCCCCGGACGTAGCCTATTCTCATGCTAGATTAACTGTTCCAGAAATCAAATCTTCTATCTTTAATCCCCCCAAACTCTACCTCTTTGTAGAGTTTCAACAGTAAGACACAGAGCCCTACAATACACACCCTGATCAGTCCATGCATGATGTAAAAGATCACGCTCCTAGAAAGGGGTGTGATTGAGCCAGCTCCTTTTTATGCTTGGTGTTGCAGTGAATGTTAAAACAAAAAACTAAAAGTCAATTAAAGAGAATAATGAACACACAGGAACATCAAATAAGTACTGAAATAAACACCAGTTGAGTCCAGCTCAGCTCAGTGTGACAGTAATATGATCTCTTTTATACAAATCCACACATCTTATACACAATACCAGGCACAAAACAGAGGATACAAAAACGCATGCTTAGTGCAGTCGAGTGCATCAAGCAGGGCCTAATACAGAAGGCTGATATTTATATAATAAGCAGAGAAAACCGTTTGGTGTGAGTGTGATGTTTTTAAGACCGTAGAGATCACTACTGTGGCTGGGAGGTCAACTCTGGAGCTCTGATAACATACCAATGGTCAGGATCCACCAGACCAAACTCTAGATTACTTCCTTGATGATCAACATAATTAAATTAATAATTGGCTACAAAACCAGAACCAGGACCAGGACTCTACAGCAACAGACATAATAATATACACTGATCCCTTCCCTTAGTTACTAACAGAAGGCACAAGTTCCAAAAATGTGATTGGCAATTCAAATGGGGGAGGGAGGGTGTTGGCCACTGTGCTGCAGAGAGATTATCCATAACCTCCATAAATCACTGCTAGATTTTTGTGTCAATGAAAAAAAAGCCATAGGGACAGGACTAATGACCCCACTAGCAGAGCAAATAAGTCAATTCAAGTTCTACAAGCTGTACAAATAATACTCATTAACCAGAATTTTCCAAAGATCTCCTTTGGAGTGAAGACGTAACGTGTCAGTACATCCAGAAACTGCAGCCGGTAAACCTGAAGTGCTGTGCAATGGGAGTCTAAGACCAGTCCATGAATAATTAAAACGTACATAAACAGGTCTCAGAAGATATGTTCACTGATCACCTTGTCCCTGTGCATTCTCTTCTTAGACTTGCAGTAACAAAGAAAATATATCAATATATCAATAAAACTAAAAGCCCTACCAATGGGACAATCTTGTCTAGACTGTTTTAAAATATAAAATGCTAATTAAAAAAGCTGAAATGATATTTCCTGCTTCAAGACAATACTCACTACAGCGGTAGTGTTCAGCTGCTGCTCTTCCTGCCTGTGACCCCCTCGCCCCTCCGCTGAAGGAAAGAGGATAGTAGATTGGCAGTAATTTGGCACTTGGCTCAGTCATCTACACAGTCTTTGCCACACTTAATGCTTGGGGAACAGCAGAACAGTTTTGGGTCACAATGATCATCCGTCTCGGAGGGTAAAGGGCCAGTATAGTGCGTTTGCTCACACATCTCCCTTTTTCTTTTTGCAAGCGAGTGTAGTTTACAAGTGTACTATTATAGCCTATCCTGACACATTCAAACGAGCACCCAAGCCAAGACTGGAATTGTGTGGTTTAAATATCAGCCTTCTGACCTCCTCCCCTCTGTGCTTGGTGTAATGTCAGATATATTTCATCTCCATATGTTTGTATGGCAGATGTTTGCATGCATGTATATTTATAAATGGACAGTTTTGCTGCCTACATGTGCAGTGAACAACATTTCTACATTCAGTTTACTTGACCATGCATCTGCACCATCCTGAACACTTAGTTCCATCAGTAACATCTCACCCCCTGCACATTAAAAAAAAAAAAAAAAATTGAAAAAGGACAGGGAATCAACCCTCATAGCAAATACCATGTCTTACCCAGTCCTTACTACTGGGAATTGCACTGTAGTCCACCAATGTACCCCTCCACTGCAGACACCCTTCATGAAATAGAAATCATGGAGCAGAGCATCACAGTAGGTGGCCCCACCAACAGCAGGCAAAACGCACCGGGCATTAATTAGAGAGAGTTCATTAAAGTGGCAGAAGTGGCAAGAAATGGATGTCTAGTTTGATTAAGAGGTTTTGAGATCTCTCTCAGTGTGGAGAGCTGCAGTTTTGTTCCTTCCTTCTCCATGGAGAAGCAGTCACAGACACACACCCTTCTTCAGGAACAGGGTTCAGTTTGAGAGGTCCCTGCCCCCACCTGTCTTCATACAGGGGTCTGTGTCTGTGTGAAGAGGGGAATGTGAGAGGGGGACGGCCACCTCCGAGCTCATAGTTCCCCTCCTGGCCTTCGGTGGCGCTGCAGTCCCCACTCTAGCGAAGGACGGAGCGCAGCTCGCTGATCCTCTGACGGAGGTGGGACACAAACTCAAACATGGTGGCAGCCAGGCTCTGGTGGATGAGGTAGCGTGGTAACCGGCCCTGCGAGGGAGAGAGGGTGGAGAATTTAAGATCTAAAGGTCTATTTACTATGAATAGATTGATGGATGTTTTTCACACAGTTGCTCAGCAAGACAAACACACTTGCAGATATTAAAATATGCCGAAGACGACAAGCACATCAAAGAGGTTAAGAAGGACAAACAGACACAACCAGTCTGACTTTCTCCTCTCTCTCAAACTGTGGAGCTCTGACCTTGAGATCTGTGTTGAGGACCCATATGAAGGTGCAGACCGATGGGTTACTGTTGGACTTCAGGACCACGAAGCCCCCTGGACCATTCTCACCCCTGGGGGTGAAACACAATACACATGAAGAGACAGAGACAGAACAGCTCCACCCAGAATGTGCTTAGAGCAGGACGTCCCCCCAAACTGAGCAGCCGGGTAAGAAGGGCAATGGTCAGAGAAGCCGCCAACAGGACTATGACAACTCTGACAGACCTACACCGTTCCATGGCTGAGATGACACAAGCTACCCATGTGTCCACATAGCCATGCAGGCACCACTCCTACAGGAAATCAGGATGTTGTCTCTTTGCCCCTCACCTGACATAACGGCCATGGGGTGGCTTGGTCTCGTGAATGGTCGCCATCCCTGCGGAGATGTACCGGTCACGCCTCCTCTCTACTCTCCTCACATTCACAAAATCCCTGAAGGGGAGAAAGAGAGTGAACCATATTTAGGGAGGGGGAATGGCAGTCAAAGCTACAGCATTACATCACATAGAGACTGAAGGAAGTGCAGAAGGAGTAGAACACATAAAGATGGCAAGAACGGTGAGAGTGGGGAAAAAAAAGATTAAATCAAAGAGTTAGTGCGTAGTCAAGTTACCTGGGTGACACCACACCCCCCGCTGCTCCGGCTGACACATCATAGGAGATCAATGTGTTGTCGTCCACTCGCTGCAGGATCTAAGGCACAGAAAACACGGTCACATTTAAAGCACAGAGGGGACCATGGTGAGACACACACACGGCTGCTGTTTCATTTCTCCCTGGTCTACGACGTGCAACCCAGATCCACGGACACAAACATCTCACATGATTGCCTGAAGATCTAGCTACGCAGGATGACGTTCTGCCCCCATCGAAATATGGAAGCGTTATTTCCTCATTTTAACTGTATTTTTTCCTGTATTTAAACTATTGTTAGTATTATTTGTTTGGAAGATGCCCTTACCCAAGGGTGACTTACAGGTTACCGGAGCAATACAATACTGCAGGAAGATTGATTTCAGACTGGGGTTTTGATTTGATGCATCAATTTTATTGGAAATTTAGGAACAAATCAAATTTGTTTGTTACACAACCACAAATCTGATTAGGCGAAGTGGAGACCATGGCTGTTTATGGGCTGGTTTCACAGACCCAGATTAACACTAATCTTAACCCAAAACTTTATTTTTGATAGGGTAATCCAAAACCAGAGCTAATCTAAGCCAGTGATACCAGCTGTATAACTAATTTGACTACTGGAGCTGAAGTTATGGACAAATATAGATCTGGAGACCATAAAGAAAATTAAAAAAAAGGAAACCACTGCCTGCTAAAATACTTTACCTTGATGCAGATGAACAGAAAAATAAAATATGAAATATCCCGAGGGAGACATTGTTGAATTAAAAAAAAAAAAAAAAAAACTACAAGATGTTCTTTGTTTGAGATAGTCTTATCACGAGGTTGATAGTGATTATCAGTGTTGGCGGGGATAGAGCACACCGTAAACAGTATAGTTTTTCTTTATTTTCTTGATTAAAAGGTCTCATGACAATGAATCAATACATTCTTGCCAGGGAGGTAGGGTGGGAGTGACAATTTACTGCACGTATTCAGAGTGTTGCTATTCAAGAATCAATTGTATCTGGAAGACATGATGATTTAAGTCAATGCCGTATAAGGGAGGTTGTATAGTTGTAAAGTTTCAAAACCCTAAAAAAGCCAGTGTAATGAAAGAAAATTAATAAGATATTAATCATAACCTTCCACGAAAGAACGCCCATTTTACAGAAGCCAAATCCTGCACACGTGGTCCCAGATAACCCGTAGCTTAGATTTGCAGGGATTTCTCGTACAAGAGACAGACTGGCCCGGCCCAGCGAGGTCATTACCTGGCAGGCAGAGATGGTTCTGTTCCACTGCACCATCTTCTCTGGCTGTAGGATCACCTCCTGGTACACCAACTCTGCCTGGCACTGCATGAAGGCCTGGCACACACAAACATAGGGAAGTCATACTTAAGCCAAAGACACTGTAGTGCCCAATGATACTTACATATATTTGCTGAGCAAGTAAACATGACAAAAGCTGTAGTTGTCTTGCTTAATTGATTTTATGTTTCTCTTAGTAAAAGTCAACAGAATGTACAATAGGTTACACTGTTCCTTTTGGTGACTCAGTTATCTTTTATATAAGGTTTATTAAATTATTATTCTTCCTTTCAGACTGCTTCATCCAGGGTGATTTACATGGTTTAATATGTTCTATATTTATAGGGTAGCAAGATCACTAAAAAAATAAATCTACCCATTACAGTGAATACAATTATTACATCTTCAAAACAAGTTAATACTAAACAACTCTACTTTGGCTTCTGTGTGCAGTCCCCATGGATTTGTAGAATACTGGATGTGTGTGGAAAAGTGATTGATTAGAGAAAGAGATGGGAGATTACCTTAAGGATGAATGTCTTGCCATGGAAGGGGATCTCCAGAGAATACACAGCATCTCCCAGTTCCTGAGAACACAGACACACATCAAGACGTTTTTAAATAAACATTTGGAGCCATTTTATTTTTTCTTCTATACACCCATGTTTAATGTGCCTCACTCAGCAACTAGTTATAAAGATTCATATGTACAAAGCAATACGTCAAAATGTAATTGAAAAGGTTAACCACAGTACTGGTAGGGAGTATACATGCTGATCCTCTATCCCCTGTCAATTTGGAATTGGCAACTGTTAAAAAAAAAAAGCACTGCTATGACCTTTGTACTAAAATGGGAAAAGCATAGAAAGATAACGCCTTATCTGTGTGCTACCAAGCCAATAACATTCTTTCCCAATTGTGAGAGCAAAGTGCAAACAGCAGTTATGGATGTATCTGAGGATGACTAAAGCTTTCACTAAAAACTCTGCAAGCACTAGCAAGTAGCTACATTCCTCATAGCTAAATACTACATCTAACAGACGGCACCCTCACGTTGTTCTTTTCAAACTTCCAGTTCTCTTCCTGTGCCAGAATTTGATCGACAACGGCCATGGCATCCCGACCCTGACGCACAAACTCCTTCTCCTGACAGAGAGAGAGAGTGGTTACATATTGACACCAGAACACAATTATAGCACACTACTAGGGTGAAAGCAACTATGTTCAGCCTAAACAAGCCAGACAACGACATGGTGTTTGAAATCACTGCTGTGACCACATTTCACTTCTGATGAACACATCATTGCATGAAAGCATATTTTGACCACTGTGACATTTTGTATTGCTTGAAAGTTCATTAGTGATAAACTAAATATCCTTCGCTCATCATAGATGTTTCTAGATAAATTAAATAAAAAAAAAAATCACCTACATGGGATATAATCATCTGCATTGATTTGTATATTAATGAATTTTTCAACCAAAAATGTACTTAAATGGTTATTGTTTTCGCTGTCTTTAACTAGGGCACAGGCTAACAACAGATTTACTAATCACTTGTTCTTGATTAAGAGGGGAGTTCAAATACCATGTTTTAGCATAGTTTTGAGTGTAAAATAATGATCAGCATATTGTATGCATTACGTGATGATGAAATACATGCAGAAATAACTAAACTTTGCTTTTAACCAGCAGAATGAAATCAAGTAATGGTTAAAAAAGTACAGCAGGTAACAACGGTTCCCACACTGCCAAACAGTAGAGACAAACTGACAACCTGTCATCCTACAGTAACCCCTCACCTGTGCAGTGACAGCTCTGCGGCCGTGACCCTCTTCATCGAGTTCCTCATCAGAGCCTGTAGTGACAAATACACAGACAGACAGCTGTCAGGCCAGACAGACGGGGGACTGCTAGTCTCAGAAGGGCACTGTCCCTGCTGCCAGAAGGAAGTCCAGTGGGGACTGTCCTCTCACAGAGCTGGGCTAAACAGGGAACCGGCAAGAGTCTCAGAACTGTTTTCAGTGGTTTTGCACATACAGCAGATAAACCAGATCTTTCCATTAACTCAACCACAGCACAACCAGTAAGACCAATCACCATGCAGACTGTAACAGTGACGCTGTTTGCTTTAAAGGGCAGGTGATTCAGTCATTGTGGTAATGGAGAAGCACTGTAATTGCACTGTTCTGTAAAGGTCAGGCGTTGCGATTGAAGGCACAATGATATAGTCATGGTCTAGGACCCGGTTTTGTGGCAATATGCACAGGCACTTCTTCAAGAAGAGAGTCTGAAGTGGCAACATTTGCAAGTTTCAGAGTTGCTCATCTCATTGCAAAATCATCACATGCCTATACCAATGAGATTTTTTTTTAATAAACAGAAATAGGAAATCTGCGTGATGTTGTTTGTAAGGAAAATAAAACATTTAAGAATGTTGGTGTTTCTAGAACGAGAACGCAGCGACACATAGCAGACATCGCAAAAATTGTGTTTCCTTTCTTGTTGTTCTGGATGAAATCACTGATGCGCCTGATACAACATTTTCATTCATGGCATCACAGAAACATTCACCCGAAACTGGCACCTCTTGCTTCTCTACATGGCAGGATCACTGGCATTGACATTTTGAATACTTTTCATAATTTAGAAAGCGATGAAGATAAACTGACAGCAGGAACTTTCTATCCAGGCAAGGTTCCAGTCTTTCATGACAAACTGCCCATTGCTACATTGAAACTCAATGCTTTCTCCTTAATTATATATTGTTTATATATTGTTTGTTGTTTATACTGTATGTTCCTTTTCAATGACACATGCTTTTAATCCTAAACAGTTATTTTGTTATACATAAAGCACACAGGCAGAGGATCATTAATACATAAATAGATAAATGGATGTGCGTTGAGCAGGCAGAGCTCTAGGGCATTGTGAGGTTTATTGGGTTTAAAAAAAATGTAATAGGTTTAGTTGCCTTGGAAACTACAATATTTACTTGTAAAGTTTAAAGTTTTAAAGGTCTACCATATTCAGGCTGTTTCTATCATGTGTATGGCCACGGTTATTAAAGTGGGCTTCATAAACACCCTTATATACCTGTAAATAACTTAATGCTGGTTTTGAAGGTTTTAATCTAGCAAAAATGTTGTCTATGTGTAGTAAACAAATGGCCTACTGTTGTTTGACCATTAAACTTCCTGTTGCAGTTACAGAAGTTACAATAGGTTAATGGTATGATAAGCGTTTAGAAATCTGAACTGAAAGGACAAATTGCATCAAATACAAACCTCAAAACAGAGAAAAACTGTGTTAAATTAAGTTAACATGAATCCTGTAGAAGATCTTCACAGGGTCTTGGAAGAACTTCTGAACACCATTCCAAAAGTGTTGAAAATCAAAATTTGGATGTGTCCAAAGAAAAATGGAAACACTTGCTACGTGTTTAAATCAAAGTTTACCGAGTAACGTGGTGTTTTGGTATAGATCTCTTTCTAGTGTAGACCAGTAATGTGCAATTCAAATTCTAGGGCAGACATTTCCCAGGGTGCAGTGACTCACCTGCCAGTGACTCAGGGGGGGAGTAGAACTGGCCATCAGACAGGGCTCGGGGGTACAACAGAGGACCCTGCCCCGAGGCAGCATTCAGAGCTGCCAGATATGCTGAGAAACAGAGTGAGGGAGTAAGAGAGGAAATATGGGAGAGAGCGAGAGGGGGAAATCAGAGAAGAGATCCAGAAATTAATACAGGCAGAGAACAGGAAGAGGGTGAAATGAGATTTACAGATAATTGAAAGCAAAAAAAAAAAAAAACACCTACATGCAACACAATCCCTTTTCTCTTTCTGTCCTCTGAACCTCACTATTCTCCCCAAACATTTATTTTCTCTTTCTCTGATTCACTCAACTCCTTAGACTCACAATCAAGCTCACTCTGTTACCCAGTCTCTCCTACTCTCTCTAAACCTCATACAATATTTTCTTTTTCTTTTCATCTATGTCACCACTTCCATTTAACAACTACCATTCTCCACCTCTCTCACCCCTCTCCTCTGCAGCCTCCTGCGTGAGCACTTTGAAGTCCAGAAACCATGTCTCCAGCCAGGCCACCACGAAAGAGGTGATTGGAAGCACATAGCCGAAGGCATTCTTGGACAGGAGCTGAGGAGGCACAACGTGTTTGCATCTCAAATTCATCCATCTAGCGAGTTAAACATGTGGTTTAGAATTGAAATACCTGTAAAGCTACATCAATTATGTCCATGATTTTGCTTCTGTAAATCTTAAAAATATCTGTGTTGACAAGAGAATCCAATTGTAAAAAGCAGATGTGTGTACTGTTAATGTTCAACAACTAATTAAGGACATTTAAAAAAAAAAAACTGATTAGACAACTCACAGATGTTGTAAGCAGACATTTGATTTTGAGAGTTAGGAACTGCTTTAACTGGCTGTTAAGACAGAATAGGTTAATTAATATCCCTGATATTCACCAAAAGGACAAGTTATGCATTTTTATTTTTTAGGAAACACCCAGTTTAATATCCGTTTCCCTTCCTATCTGTAAAGCACTATAGAAATACTATTGTATTATTAGTAGCGGTTTTAGCAATAATAGTAATGAGAGTTTGAGCACAGGCTTCCCACTCACATTAGAGATGATGACTTTTGTGATGAGGAAGGAGCTGGTCACTAGAGTGGTGATCTGGGAGAGGCAGAGAACAAAGTAAGTGTCATGAAGCTCAGTGGAGCCTTGTTCATATAAGCTCATTTTGTAGGTTTCAAGGTCTGTTTTCCCCCCCGATTTATTATCTACATCTAAATGATCTATTATCTAGTTTGAAACCACACATATTTCATATATTGCAATTGTCTCCATTTCTGCCTCTACACTACACTGAAAGAATCTCCAAAATAAATCTCGCTTCTTCACCTCACAGAACTTATATACAAAGAATATTGCATTATCCATCAGAAAGGTTCCAGTAATAAGACTATATAAATAAAGGCAAGCCTCTGTCCTGGTTATATGGGTCTGCCCCACTGGGAATAATTCTTACCGCGATAACCCACCAGTGCCTCAACCTCAGAGCTGCATAGCCCAGTTGCAGACAGAGGAATCTGAACAAGGCCAGGAGCTGAGAGAGACAAAGAGAGGGAAGTAAGACTCCAAAAAGCTGCATAAAACCCAGAAACTTACAACAATGGTCTAGAAATGCTCTAAATAGCTTTCCAAGACTGAGCAAGAATGACAAGAATGCTCTGTTATTCTAATGTCCCCAAATAGCCATACAGGACTGCCCTCAGTCTACAATGACCCTGAAGAGCAGACAGGTCTCCTCAGCTGGTGCAGCATTGTATGCAATAGACATAGATGAAAAGGGGGGAACTCACAAAGATATCAAAGAAGGAGGTTTTGAATTTGTATTTGATGACCTCTTCTTCCAAGTTCTGCCAGATAGAATCCTTGATCTAGGGATAGAGGACATCAGGTCAATGCAGATAACAGACACACAGACAAAAGAGGGGAATGATGGGCAGAGACTGTCATGCGAGTGTCAGGGATTGTTTATCAGGCATTGGAAACAGAATTGAGTGTTACAGGAACAACATTTTCATAACTTGCTTTCTTCCTGGTTTTCAAACTTGCAATGTTTGTCAGAGATTTATATGAGGACAATGGGGTACTATTCTGCTAGTCTGTGACAAATATTTAATAACTAATTTGTGATGTGTTAGATCATAATCAGTCATATTATAGCACTGTTTGGAAATCATATTAAAGCATTTCAATGAAAAGTCAGGTTCCTAGTTATTTGATATGGGTTAACGTGCATGGAGGAGTGAAAGCCTGCAACAAAAACTGCAGCACACAAACCTACTGAAACTGACAAAGGTGCCCAGATTAACCAAATTGCCATCTTCATAGTTTGTTAAAATTGAGTTTTATTCTACCTTTATTCTACCTTCCATAGCAAATACAAATGCATAAAGAGCTAATATAGGAAATCTTGTCACTGACAATTCACTTATGTTCAATGTTTGTTACTTAATGCTATCTTTGTGATGTGAATGCTTTGTAGAACATCTTATCATTTGTAGACTAAATTAATAAACTACCCGTTAAAGTAATGAATTCAGTACTGCAATTACTGATAGTTTAAACTAGTACCAGTATATTTTTCAATTTTAAGTTATTAAATGATCTATAGTAAAACATTACTTAAAGGAAAATTTTATATAATTGTTAGTAAAAAGGGGAAAACAGAATTGGTCTCCTTCGAAAAATGTAAAAAACGGAATTGGGCATTTTTGAAAAACAATTTTCAATTTCTCAAAATTGAAAATCAACAGCTCTAAGAGAGCAACAGTGAGAAATAAACGCAGAGAGAGGCGCACACGGAGAAACTAACATTGAGCTCAATGATCCAGAGCAGCGAGATGAAGAGGAGGTCGAAGGTGACAAAGAGGCAGAAGGTGCGGCGGACATCAGAGATGGTGCGGCGCTCCCCTGGGGCAAAGTACAGTGATGGCAGGGACAGGGAATGCTGGGAGTATGAGGCGTTCAAGGATGCGATGGCTGGGAGACTGGCCCCCAGTTCTCCATTCTCCACTCCCCCAGGCATCTTACTGCACACTGTGACCATGAGAGAGGAAGAGGAAGAGAGAGAAAGAATCAAGCAAGGAAAAGAGGTATAGGGAAACTACAAATTTGCATACTATCCACCAGACTTATCCTTCAATTCAAGGGGTTTCAGAGAATGGTTAAGATAAACAGCACCTCTAAACTACTTGTGAATGTATTTGCAGTACTGAGTGCCAAGGAGAACAGATTATGACATTCAGCCTTGCTATAAAACATCCAGTGTTTACTGCTCAAGACTGGATAAAGGAATGGATTTTAAAAAATAAGTTAAAAAAAGGGAAGATTTATGGTATAAAATAAGAATGAGCTTGCAGGTCATTCATATGTACAACATTTTTTTCAATTAAACTGCTATGTATTCTGTATTTTTTTTATCTCACTTTAAAGACATCTTCTACATAAATAATAACCTGTGACTTTTATATATTTAATTAGAACATAGGTTTATATAAATGTATCAATCAACATTAAATATAAAAATAGTTTATGTATGTTGCATATTATTAAAAGTTAAAATACACTTGTATTTTCCTAGCGAAAAGAATGATAAGTTATTCTAAAGTAGTTTAAAAGTTTAAAGTATAATACATTTATACATTTGCTTATGAAGAATCAAGCGATTTAAATAATACAAATAAATGTGATTTAAATCAGATCATCAACCTTTGTCAATTCACTGCTGAGTGAAGGCCTCCCCAAGAGGTTTCCACTTTTTTCAATATACAGCGTCTCTCTTCTTAAAAAATAAAAAATACTTTAGACAGATATTCAGGTGATTTACAAGTTTGGAAAACAGGTTGAATCTGAAGATCAACTATATCCTATAGGTAATATCCATCTGTTTAATCAAGCAGATACACAAACTCTGATACAACATAACACCTTGGGACTTAGTATGTTATAACTGAGGTATGTAATAACCAGGTACTCTACTTGCTGAAACCCCCCCCAAATTGTAAAATGTAATGTACTGTAAAAACTTGTCATAACTGATGAATGTAGCTACATATACAATGTGTATATAGTAATATAAATGTTTGTTACATTAGAAACAAAATTACTTCATGTATCTACAGTTATACACAATGCAGTCTTTTTTACATTCTGTATTTTTATATGTGAAGTATTAAATATGGCCAGTTAAATAAAATACCATAAAGTACAGTACTATAAATTAAAATGTAATGTCCCTGTACAAGTACTATACTGTAATTAGTACAGTATTGTTAATTTACACATCACAGTATATTTGCATAAAGCTAAAGAAGCTTTGTACTGGATGTTTTGTAAGTGCATTTTACAAAAACCACACACACTTCTGCAAATCTAAAACTTCTGCATTGCAAGTGTGAGGCGATAGCAAATAGCATGGTGCGGCAACATTGCTAAAGACCGGCAAAGCACAGACACACAACCTTGCCGTTAAGTAGCACGTGTATTGTTTTACCAGAAGCTTACAGTTTATACTGTGAAGCCTAAGCACAGAGGTGGTGAATAGCCCACAGTCCTGATGCGTCACCAGTGGGGGGCACAGGGAAGACACCACGTATAGGTGCAGTGAGGCCTTGCTGCAGACAACAGTGAGAGTCTTGTTTAAATAGAGAGAAATAGGAAGATCACAGGTCAGAGCCTTGAAACGCTCAGTGTGTCGGCTAACACATGGGGTTACAAACAGCTGAAGAATCCTTGGCAGAGCAGATGGCATGATCCCTCAGAGGGAGGGGAAACAGTAAAAGGCCCTGTAAAGAAAGGGAAGTCTCACCCAACTTTAAAAAGGGACAGTATCAATGCCTCAAGGCAGTTCTCCAGTGCACTTATTTATTCCTCTGTGGAGTTTGTGCTCCTACCTACCTAGCCTATCTTTTAAAGAAACCCTGCTTTTTCTGGAAGTGTCCACAATAATAAAACATGAAAAACTAAGATACCATTAGACTTCAATTAAATAAACATTAACAAATTAACCTTTAAAACAAAATTACACATGAATCAATACGTTTTTCTTCTATTTGTTGTTTTACCATTTAAATTACATATTTAAACTATCCTCTCTGCCCACCTCCTTTCTCAACTGCTACCCTGTGCTGTAGAGGGCCTTGGGGCATACACACCTTCATTCACAGGTGCTATGGCTTAAGTACATTAGTAATATAACTGTGTTGAGCAGTATGAAATGTAAATTAAATATAAATAATACAACAGATTTAAGTTTGCAACCCTTCAACTAGATCCAGCTCAATGGATTAGGAGAAAAAAGGAATGGATTGCAGCCATTTTGTAAAATAGCTGACACTGCCTTCACATTAATCTTCTATGATGGCACAATAGCAGAAACTTTTCCTTAACACATGTTCCAGTGGTGTGCAAAATCTCATGCTTGTACCCCTAATGACAACTGCTTTCACGTATCTTCGCTACTCATTTATTTTCACCGTGCTGAGGCAAAGCACAATTAAAAAAACATGTATTTTTTATTTACATTGGCTAAATTTAAAATAAAAGCATTACTAGCTTAACAGCTACATTAACTTATGTGCTTGTAGGCTAACTGGTAACAATATAGGAAAGATTCTACATAAAAAGGATGTTCTCAGCTTCACCCTATACAAAGCGTGTATATCTATATAAATCCTAGTCTGGTGGCTATCATATCTAGTCCCTTTAACGTTCATTACCAACATGCTTCTCTTATAGTTTTGTCCAAGATAGGGTTAGAGTCCCCAGTAAACCTAGGCTTTCATTTTAAGGTCAGGATTGCTTTTCTACCATCTAATCTGAAATGGGTTTGGGCACCTGCCTCGTCACACAAGGGACCAGTTTGCTTCCCATTTTAAAAAGGCAAGGAGCCATTCATGGGGATGCAGGGGGACAGGAGCTTCCTCCCCTTAATTCACCTCCACCTCCTCCAGCCTCGCCCACACTGAGTCACAAATATAATAAGTTGTTGAAAAGTCTCTGCACTGCAGTCTAGCATCCATAGTTCAGCATAAATATTATACATTTCATTTAGTTGTTAGACTAATTAAGTTAGACTAGAGAGATGTTGCCCCCATTCCTCACCAGCACACTGCACACACACTTCCAGGCTCTGCTCGACACACATTGTAGCCTAAAGGTTAGCTTCTGTACCTTCAATAGATACATTATTAAAATACAAACTAATGCTGCAGGTGCCTTTTTGGTGATCTGACCTGTTTGGCAGATAGTCATTGCCTCAGACACGCATGAAATCTCCTTAGGATCTCAAATAAAGGACACAAGCACCGCTCTGCCACAGCCAAACCAAAAACTCAACGTAAACCCACATGGACCTAGATCCCTGGGAAAAAAAAGGGATCCTAAGGGCAAGTCACAAATGGGCTGTTATTCCACAAGAGCAGGACACAGGGATGCATCGCATACAGGTTATTAGGTCAATGTGGACAACTCATTGGTCGGGTCTAGTCTATGTAGATAGCAACGAGTTTCTCTCTCATTTGCATAGTCATGGCATCCCAGTCACGTTGTCTCAAACCACCACACAGCTGTTTTGGCGACTGCACTCAAGAGCACTGTTCTCATTTTTAAAGCACGGTATTGTCAAACACCTCGGTGTGTCAAACTCAGAAACCCACTGCGGAAATAAGGTGATTTCTTATAGTCGTGCTGGAGTGTAGCGTGATGTCCACAGCAACATGCAAGGACAAATAACACAGCAGCAGCAGCAGCAGCCGGTTTCACTTTGACTGAAAATAGCTCAATTGAAATAACCAGCACTCTACCTGTAATTTAGGCAACACAGCTCCGACAACGCAGTCATTGAATGTGTTAAAATCACACGGTGTTTGGAGTACTAATACACATTAACGATGCCAGACATACTCGGCTTTCCACAACAAACACCCCGACCCCGCAAGCCCGGCCGCCCCACTGCCCGCCACTGCCACCCGGGTACACTATCTGTAACAGGGCGTTTCTCCTACAGCATAACTCACACAAACTTACTCCCCGCCGTTAGTGACTGACCCGAAACTCACCCGATCCAGCTCATTACTTTCACTTCAGCTTCCGCGCAGCCGGGCGCGCTGGGAACACAGCTAGCACTTCACTTCCGGGTGGGGCTGCGCGCACGCAGGCGCAGAACAGAAATGAGAGATTGAAGCAAAACTGGAAATAAAATGACTTTTCACTCCCACTCAGAGCCGGTGGGTTAAACTAGCCAAAGCAGAGGAATAAATGTATCAATACTGCAGAGATGTATGCATTTTATTAGTAGCCTATAGTCTATCACATTAAATAACTATTTATACTGCTAACAACAACAACAACAACAACAACAACAACAACAACAACAATAATAATAATAATAATAATAATAATAATAGCAAGTCAATTTCTTAATTCTCGAGGTCCAAAATAAATGAACAATGTGTGACCCTTACAAAACACTACAGTTCCCAGAATGCACAACGCGGGCGCGGTGACGTGACGACCTGAAGGGTCGCGCTTTAGTAATGGGACCGACTAACTATCTCCCTTAGGCTCATCAGAGGTGCTACGGCATCTGTTTCAATATGACCATTAAGTAGAACAGAATTAGGTCTGGAACAAAGACGATCTCAGATACGCAGACCAGGGCACAATATCACTCTGACAGGTGGACATCCAGAAAATAGCTAAATGTCCCACACTGATATCATGAATTTGCCATTATTTCACAATTATTATACTAAACTATACTTTTTTTACTTAAATAAATAAATATAGATATACTGGATCCCCCCCCCCGCCCCAACACACAAAAAGAAAAAAGTCACACATAATACATGTATGCTAGTGTTAGATATAAAGAATACAAATAATGTCATGTTATATTGTTATATTGTTATATTGATTGGCACACGTATTGGGAATGTATTTGAATACATATATTTTAATATGTAGCTAAAATGTTGAATGTATTTCAAACATTGGTGAAGGAAATATGTTTTAGCATGACAACAGTTTTCAAATATGTAATGTATTCAATATTAGAGGATCCCTGTGGGAAGAGGAAAAGCTGAACAGGGTGTGTGCCCACACTGGGAGGAGGGAGGCGGACAGACTGGGAGAAAAGCGCCGCCCGGAGGAGCCTTGCCACCCACTGGGTTTTATTACCTACCAGTTTTGGTTATGGATGTTCAAGATTGTATTCTGGACTGATCTGTAAAAAGGAACATAAGAGACTGATATAAGCACAATTGCACTTCTCTTGTATTACTCTGTATTGGTGTATATTGCTTCTAGATATTGTTTAGGGGAACAATAGAAAAAGGTGAAAGTTGCACAGATAGATGGGAAAGGCTGTCAATAGGAGGTAAGGTAGTGAGAGCAGTGGAGACAAGGGTGGAGGGGAGCCATGAAAATGCAAGCTCAAACATTAATAATAATTGAAAAAGTATAAAATTGTAAAAACAATATAAAAGTTCAAAATAACAATAACATTGTAATTTAAATAATAATAATTTAAATAATAATAATAATAATAATAATAATAATAATAATAATAATAATAATAATAATAAAGAAACTAGGCAGTGATAAATAATAAACAGGGTATAATTACTGCTTCTTAACCTGCGTTGTCACTCTCCATGACAGTGACATGCAGTTTCCCCAAAATACATGCTAACTTAAAATAAACATTGAAATAAATAACTGTATGATTAGTCGTGTGGTTTCAAAATGGTGTCCATACTAGTGGTGTATTTACTCAGCATAGCTGGAGACTTGAGATGTTTTTTTAAAGGCAGACACACCAGTAGAGGGTACTGTTGCTCTATGATAAAAAAGAAGACATTATATAAATTCATACAGAAACTTGAATTTGCAACACAATGGCCTTTTCCTGTCATTCCCTGCACTACAGTACTTGTGACAGAGCTTGTTACTGATTCCAGTTATTTCAGACTGGGAATTAAACCTGAAATCATGGTTAGATATTTCTGTATTACAGTAATTCATTAGTTTCTTCTTGCATTCATTAACGGTTATTTAAAAAAAAAACATTACATAACTTTAAGGTCGTTTACAGTTGATGCAATACAGTATTATTTTGATTCAAGGTATACTCCGTTTAACAACATTTTTATACAGCATGTAGAGAAGTATTACATGAATTCAGTGAATAAGCTAATCAGACCAATTAAGTGACTGTGCAGCTCTCACATTTCATTCTGACAGTGTTGTGTGAGGTTTTATTTTGGTTTTAGTTTAGTTTTGACATAATATGATGCAATAAGATATTGTAGAAACATAGTACAATGACCACAATGTTGCTCTACATTGTCTACATTGTATCTGCACATTCCAGTCGGTCTATCTCTGAAAATACATTTATTTTTTTCTGTATATTTAGACAATCTTCAATATAAAATAAGCTTTTCATTCTCTCTATTTTAGTATATTATTCCTGTGGAATGTAATTAAAAAAAAAAAACATTTTATACAATTATTTTATAATGTTTTGACACAATTCCTTGGAGTATACATAATTTGTTTTGCCACAACATCATATTTTTCTAAGTTCACTTTATTACAATGTTGCCACAATGTTATTTGGTTAGCTGGGTGGAAGTTGGATTAGATCAAAACCCAGAAGACATTGTGGCCGTCTTGTAATAGCTTGGTATTTCAGACCCCCAGGCTATTGTTCTGATAGTACAAATAAAATCCTTGATTATTTTTAAACAGATTTTCTTCATAAGGAAATATTCTAAATGGTCCCATTTGTATGTGCACCAAATGTCATTGTTGAACAATTCACAGATTCACTAGACACTTTCTTTCATTAAGCACATTTCTTTCATTAATTATGCATTTTTCTGTGAAAGTAAGAAAACGATGCCTTACAAATTTATATTTGCTTATATTGACATGTTCTGTAACAGCATCTACCAAATTGCACATTTAAAAGAACACTTAATTTAACAGTTTGTGTTGAAACAGCTGACAGCAATTCTCTAGTAAAATAAACAATGACAGTAATGTGTTTTTCTTCCACAGATGTTTGAAAATGCATTAATATGTAGGAAAAACAGTAATGTATTTTGTCTGGTGCAATTTTTGCATGTTTTTGCTAATCATATTTAAACAGAAAATGTGTTTATTTACAATTTTAATATACATTTCTTACAGATTTGTAAAGCACTACATGCGAATTAGAATGCTAATATTTGCAAAATAAACAGATTAGACTGGCAATAGATCTTTGCAGTAAGAACTGTATCATTATAGTTGTACCCCATGTCATGCATGTCATTGTAACACACTGAAAAGCATCAAACGTGGTCCCGGGAGACATCTCTTCACATTACCAGCAAACTAAATCAAGAGAAATGCAACGATCAGACACAGATTGTTTTGCAATACGGCGAAAAGTGGCGACAAGAAAATTACCAGCTGTTATGGTGCATTGTGACCGCCAGGTCATGTTCATGAGGAGTAGTTCTGCACAGAAATTCAGAGATGCACGTTCTTGGAGTGTTTCTGTGTGATGTCCCTAAGCCTCACCCGCAGAAATCTGTGCAGAATTGTGCAGCTCTGAGAAGCTGCTGCAGGAGGCTAGCTGTTGATGTGAGACAAAGAGAAGATGCAGAGATCAAGAGGTACTTGTTAAGCTGAATGACAACTACTGCTGTGCCCTTGTTAGCGGAGGTGAACATCAACATATCATCACACAATGAAGCTGTGAACAGCACTGTCAACACCATAGATATAGAATTCGAGATCGATGCTTTAGCAGTGTCATAAGGACATAAGAAAGTTTACAAACGAGAGGAGGTCATTCGCCCCCTTATGCTCGTTTGGTGTCCATTAATAACTGAGTGATCCAAGGATCCTATCCAGTCTTTTTTTAAATGTTCCCAAACTTTCAGCTTTAGCCACATTGCTGGGGAGTTTGTTCAGATTGTGACGCCTCTCTGTGTGAAGAAGTGTCTCCTGTTTTCCATCATGAATGCCTTGAAGCCCAATTTCCATTTGTGTCCCCGGGTGCGTGTGTCCCTGCTGATCTGGAAAAGCTCCTCTGGTTTGATGTGGTCGATGCCTTTCATGATTTTGAAGACAGGCACTTATCTGCCAGCATTTCTTCAGTTGTACAGGAGTCTGAAGAGATCAACAAAAGGCGACAATTGGTTTTGTTTCTGCTGCTATACATTGACTGTTATTGCTATAAGTGGAAACATTCATCTGTCCAGGAGTCAGTGGAGATGGTCAGTCCCAGATCCTAATCCTTGAGAACATTAACAACACCTTTTTTTTTTTTTTAGGATTTTCATTTGGTGCCATATTATATTAAGTGCCCTGTGCGGGGAGGGTGTGTTCCTTGACTCCAAAACAAGATGGCGGTAGTCTCATGTCACAGCTAATACACCCTATAGCTTGTGACACATGTAATACCTTGCACTTGTCCACATTGAATTTAATCTGCCTGGTGTCGGCCCACAACTAACTTTTATCTAAGTCCCTTTGAATAGCCTGTGCTGCCAAGATTATCTGCTGAGCCACCTATTTTAGTATCATCTGCGAATTTGCTAACTATCCCAGAGTCCAGATCATTAATATACATTAGAAAAAGCAAAGGCCCTAGTACTGATCCCTGTGGAACTCCACTAACAACCTCACTCCAGTTAGAAGCGACTCCTCTAATTGACACCCTCTGTTTCCTATACATCAACCAGTTCATAATCCATCTACCTAATTTCTTTAAGTACTGTTGGAAATATACCATCTGTCCCAGGCCTCCCTCTCTTCATTCCTAATCCTCCTTGATTTCTCCACAGTGTTTGACACCATAGATCACTCCATCTTCCTCTCCTGCCTCGCCAACCTTGGAATCTCTAGGACTGCTCTCGCCTGGTTCATCTCCTACCTCAACGACCAGACCAAGTGACATGACGAGGTTCTTCTTTCCACACCCCAGCCTCTCCTCACAGGCGTACCCCAAGGCTCTGTCCTAGGCCCGCTCCTGTTCTCCCTCTACACTCGTTCCCTGTGCCCCCTCATCGCATGCCATGGTTTCTCTTACCATTTTTACATAGATGATGCCCAGATCATCCTTCCTGTCTTTTCCATTCTCTGACCCTCTCAACCCCTCTCGCATCTCTTCCTGTTTATTCCCCCCCACTCACCTACCGCTGACTTGAACAGACTGCACAGAGTTACCTGCAGACCCTCGTCTCTCCATACATTTTCTCCACACTGCTGCAGTCTTCTGGTGCCAGAAGATTAACCCTGCCTCCTCTCCACTACCTTTCCTCCAGAGCCGCTCCTTCTCATCCCTGGCCCCTAAGTGGTGGAAAGACCTTCCCACTGAAGTCAAACAGCAGAGTCCCTGAACTCCTTCCGGCAATTACTCAAGATCCATCTTTTCAGACAGTTTTGTAATTTAGTCATTTACTCTTCTGGAAGATTGCACTACATTTTGTAATACTATTTGATTTGCTTTACTAGCACATGTATTGTATATTTAGATTTCCCCTATGCCCCCTTTCCCTTGGCCCTTGACTGTTATTTAACATCTTGTCTGCACTTATCAGCTTTTACAATCTAGGATGTAAGACCTTATATGTTGTTTACTGTATCTCATATACACTTGTGTAAATTGGTATTTGTAAAATGTATTATGCCTAGAACTGCATTGTATTATTGCACTTTGTATTGCTCTTATATTTTGTAAGTTACCCTGGACAAGGGCGTCTGCTAAGAAATAATAATAATGATAAATCAGACATTGACTAATGCCTATACTGTATGCCAAAGAAAATAGCAGTGGAATGTCTGACAGATATTGGGATTAAAGTAGAATATTCAATTCTAAGTTTAATGTGAAAACAAAAGGTTAGTTCTACCTATGCTGAAAGAAGTGTTTATGCAAATGGCTACCAGCACTCTGTCAAGTTCAAAGAAGGGGTCTCAGCACAGAAGCAGAGTCCTGTGCCGGCTAAACTGAGATAGAGCTTTCCTGTACATGCATGGTATTGCCATGATCTAATCAAAAGGAAAGACAGACAGACAGACAGATGGAGCACCCAGTAAGTATCTGGAAGCAGAATGCAGTGTGCAGTATTTCAGAAACTGTTCCTTTCAGTGCAAGACATGCTCTTTTTTTCTGTCTGAATATACAATCCAGCTACATTTCCATGATTTCAAGTGAAAATAAAACCCAGACATTTGATGTATCTTTACCATATCTGCCTTGCGTGTCAGTAAATGTGCCTGTTAAAACGTGACTGTACACAACTCTGCAGATCCACATTTGTGTGTGCCAAGCCTAAGTTTAACCACCAGGGGGCATCATTGAAAGTCAGCTGCTGACTTTACTGACTTTACTCAGTCATCCAGTGCACAATACTGCAGTACGTGATGGGACAGATGACCTGTGGGGGGGGGAAACACATCCCAATCAATAAACCACAATGCAAAACACTGCACAAACAACACACAACGCTGCACCATTTTTTCAGAAGGTTGCTGTAAGACATTTCAGAGTTATTCAAAGCTGGTGACTGGATTCTGTTGATCAGAATGAGGGGTCTGGGTTCTGAGCTCACCTGGAAGCAGGGACGTCGCAACGGGGTAGGCAAACCAGGCAATTGCCTGGGGCCCCGAGCTGGAAGGGGGCCCCCAAAGACTAAAATTGGGCCCCCGAGGGGCAACTAAACGGAATACACAGTAGCGACCGCAACACAAACGGGAAAAGTATGCTACCAGAGAAAACACCGTCAGCGCCCACCCCTCCCCCCCTCCCAAAACGGGCCCCGATCAATGGTTGTGCCTGGGGCCCCCAGAGACTCTAGTGGCGCCACTGCCTGGAAGAGAATGTCAGCCCTGGTCTTGGCCAGGTAGTAGGCCTTCAGGCTGTACCAGTAGTTGAGATGCACACATCACTACAAGAGGGCTCCCTCTCAACAACTTTTATATTCATAACATTGTATACTACAGCACTACTACTTTTTATAATAATAATAAATATGGTTCCTATTCTTTTCTTTTCATTATTGTATTTAAATATATTAAACATTTTCTCATAAACAATGTCAATCTCCTGTAGCATTTAAAATATGTACCTTTAATATTGAAAAAGGGACTTTTTTTTTTTTCAATAGACCATGAATGCAGTTCATGTTGATTTTAACCTTCAAGGTACAATTAATGATAAAATCAAAGTCAAATCAAGGGAGAAGGTTATTTTTTGATCCCTACAATTAATATATATTTTTTGTCCATAGAGAAGTCTTTTCAAAGTAAAATCAGTAGGAAATCTAGGCTCATGTATAGAGTATGAACTCATTTAATACAGTACCGTGTCTCTGCAGATCATGATGGTGGTGGCGAACGTGTGGTTCTATGTGCTCCTGTGGGAGGAGGGGGCAGACCGGCCCAGAGAGGCCCAGTTCATGTCAGCCTTGTCTGCAGGGTTGTGGCAGGGTGTGTGAGCATGTGCAGGAGAAACTGCTTCAGAATCCGTCTGTTCACTCTCCTCCCCACATGAAAACTGGAAAACATGGCCTTTGAAAGAGGTTATCCTTGCCCAACCAAGATGTATTAATGTAGGCGACAACATTAAAATAAAAATATACACAATAACAACCGGCCAAATAAATATATGAAATGTTAGATATTTGCTCACATAGTTTGGAAAGATGTTTAAGTTTGTGATCAGGTTCTTCAAACACAGTAACTGTAATAAAGATACAACCTTCCCATACTCATAAGCCATAATAAGGGTCAAACTGGAGGCAGAGTTGTGTGTGTCTTTGTGTGTGGGTGAGTGTGTTTGTGTGGTTTTAGGTGTACAAAATCGGGAGACTCATACTGTGACACTGCCGGCAGTATACTACTGGCACTACCATAATTTAATTTTACTATATAACATATTACTTTGCACAGTATTAGTTCCCAGTTCATTTTTTTAACATAATCATTGAATTAAAATGCAAAAGGACCAGGTAGGCTAAGTCACTTCAAAATTAACATAAACACGTACACATAGTTTCTCTAAAGTGATGCAAGTGTCAAAATATCGATCAACAACTTTGTATCGACAAAGCCACCATTCTAACCCAAGACTGGTAATCTGCCATGTATTTTAAGAGATTTTAAATTCTGTATTCATGTAGGAATCTATATGCAGATACAATTGATATATAAGGGCCATTATATATTACGTAAACCTCCCACACTATTGAATAGTAAGTTTATTTATTTCAGTATTGACATCTAGGTCACCTAAAATACATACATATCTACAATATTTTAAAAATCTAAATGAAGAAATGTATGTTTAATGGCATGGTTTTACAATGGTGACCAAACTACATGTGTTTTTACTCAGCATAATGGGAGGCATCTAACAGGTCTGAGTAATTTCAGTTCCCGAGGACATGATTGCGGCAGCTTTATAGATGTCTTTCATTAAGCAACTGATGAAGAGCTGAGAAAAAACAAGTGATTTGAATTCCTCTAAAAATAATTACTTCAGTTAAGATCTGAGGGGAAACGAAAACCTAAAACCCCTTCAGCCCTTGAGGACTGTAATTGCCCAGCTCTGCTCTGATGAGACAGACGCTGATAGACACAACTGTCACTGATGCTGTTGTACTTAGTTAAAAAATCGAAACATGACATTTATTCATACAAAACTGTATTAAACTTTTTGCAAAAGTTTCCCATAATTCCCTGCACTACATGAGCCAGTTCTCATTATTGATAGCAGTTGTGCAGAAGTTTATTGTGAACATTATTTTCTAGTCTTAGTTTTGCCTCACCATGCACGTAGAATCATGCACCATATTTCTATGTGCTCTTAGTTAATTTTACTGTAATTAGTACTAAAGTCATGTATTGCATTCTCTTGTCCATACTGCACTGTTTCTTTAAATATTTTGTTACAACTGTAAGTCACCCTGGGTAAGGACATCTGGTTAAAAAATAGACAATAACTGTGGTGCAAAACGTAGTTGGAAATTACACTTGAGTAAAAGTAAAAATACTTTATAAAAAACTTACTCCAGTAAAAGTAAAACGTCTCCCATTCAAACAGTACTTTTGTACTTTATCAGACACTTTTTAAAAAAAAGTATCTACATTCAAGTGTACTTAAGTACCAAAAGTAAACGTAAAAATTGTGATTTTAGCAATAAAGTGAATCTGTATGTGTTTTTGTATGACCTATAATTTTATGTTTTAATCCAATATTTTATTTAAACAATTAAGGTATTTTTACTGTTCCTCAATGTTATCCTGAAGAAAACCACGTCCTATAAAAATAAAAGTTATTTAGGCACAGATCTGGAAATGTCTTTCAGTTGTATTCAGTATTAACAAAGGGTAATGTTAGGCTATAAACAAATCAGGCATTGACACATCAGATTATTGATTGAGGTAGGCCTAATCAAATTAAATGAGGCATTTATATAATATTTCCAGTTTTCTTAACATAACTCGCTGTACAAGCTAGCTAGTGCAAAATATAGCAGTTTCTTCTGCCATCGTCGGGCTGTCCTTGAGTGAAACTATTTCGGCTAGGTTTACAGCATAACAAATTTTTAATCTTAGTGAGAATGTTGGCCACTCTCTTTCAAAAACCCCAAAACAGACTCTGAATGCTCAAAAACAGCATTTTATTATCAGAATGATAATTACCAATTACATTTGGTGCCAGAATAAATTTACTTTTCTAGTAGAGATAACCAATTACCATATTTACACATTGAATAGAAATCCATGGTTTCTAAAGCATAACACGTAGGTTCATACACAGTCAGTGGCATAGGTTTGGTTTCAGAATTGGGGGGGGGCATGCCATGCATTTCAAGTCCTCTGTGGGTGGGGGTGTGGTTGCTGAGTTGTGAAGAGGAGAGTGGAGGGGTGGCATCCACTACATCTTTGGAGCCAGCCACACAATATTGGGGGGAACAATTTAACATACTCTCAACATAGGGAGGGACAAATTTTAATGAGTGCAGGACCGAAATGTATTTCAGACTTTAGGATACAATGTATATTTGTATACTATGGCGGTGGAAGGTGGGTGGTTGCTCAGACGAATAAACACTAAACCTGGTTGTTGATGTTTGAAAGTTGTGGCTAACATTCTAGATTTTTGAGTTTGCTATATCCATGAGTTCTAATAACGCATCATAATCTCCGAGTATGGAACCATCAGAGTTCTAGAATGTGTTGCTGTGGAGATACAAATCAAACATTTACTTTGAAGACGAGCAGCAGCATGGTAATATCTTCAGAGTTTAAACAAGAAACAAGGCATGGTATGGTAAGGTTTAAATTGACATTGTACTTATTGTTGCTGTCTAGTTGTGTATGAGATTTGTGTAAGAGGGGGGTTAGAAGCTTTTCAGCATTTTCCTAGGATTCCTGTCATGTAACAGCTGGAATTGTATCTGAACCAACACGAATCTCTTAGATTTCACATCAATGGCTCTCATCACC
This sequence comes from Amia ocellicauda, assembly GCF_036373705.1. Classification (NCBI taxonomy): domain Eukaryota; kingdom Metazoa; phylum Chordata; class Actinopteri; order Amiiformes; family Amiidae; genus Amia; species Amia ocellicauda. Next base: position 29,300,345 of record NC_089852.1, read on the forward strand.
ACAATTGGGAGAATCTAGAAAAATAAATATTTCTGTGAAAACAGAAGAATGCTGTTAGATAAAGGTTGATTACATCACATTTAATTTAGTTTTAATTTAGTTAACAGTTAACAATTAATTTCTGAAGTGGGACAAGCACAACACAAGAATGCAATTCTGATAAATTGTATGAGACTGTTAAGGTCGGAGAAATGAACCAAATTAGCGAGGATGTAGGCTAATCTCTTAGTTACCCAAAACAGCCTTGGAATGCTCCAAAACAGCCTTTGTTGACGAATGCATTTAATTATCAGAACAATCAAAAACTCACTCTTCTGGATCCAACAGAAAATAAAGAACCCATGCTCTGAAATGTTATAACTTGTATCGCTCAGTGCACAGTATTAAGTGCGGCCATTAGTTCATTTCCATCTTTGAGCAGGGAAAGAAAGAGTGATGAAAGTGCTTAATGGGCGAGAGAGGGAGCGCATATAAGGAAAAAATGATTGGCTCACTACACCGCTGGTGATTATGCTAGAGCTTGATTTGCCAAAATTATATCTAGCCAACTTAAAACATGCTAATTCCACGTAGGACTATGTAATTCCTACCTCCAATTATAATAACGGTAACAGGATCTGTGTGATATGTAGTGAAGTAAAAAGTACATTATTTTATATATAATTATAGTGGGGTAAAAGGAAAAAGTAATACAAATACTCAAAAAACGTACTTAAATACAGTAACGAGGTATTTGTACTTCGTTACTTTACACCCCTGGACAATAATAATGAATTGCAGTCCTCAAGTGCTGGGCTTTTTTCAGATTTTTAAACTTATTAAAACCTGGAAAAAACAGATGATTTTTGTACCCTTTGCCATGTAATGACTTCTCATTACTCGGTTAAGTAATTAAGATCCCAGCCCTGCTTTGGCAACTATGAGTCTGACACACCTGTAGATGGTGCTGTTTCACTATAATAGGAATTGAGTCATTTGAATTGCAGTGTCAGTCACAGAATGTGTAGGTACTTTGCATGTCTAAATCATCAGAGACAGTGCTGAGGAACCCTCATCATGGAGTGTCCTCTGAATTGCTTTCTACCTCTAAGTTTAAAGTTTTTTAATTGAACCATTTATGTGAACTGAACGATTGAAAAACCCAGAGTGTCAGTCCTCATTCCCTCTGACAAGACACAGACATACACCAACTACTCGGCATAAAAATAACAAGAAAGCCTCTTCCTTTATTATTCAGGTTATTGCTTGCTTTAATTTCTACATCTTTTTGGGTTGAGATAAACAATAATAAAATACAATCAAAATAAAATGAAATAAGGTATGATACAATGAGATACACCCACACCTTTGCCCTCCACCCACAAATGTGGCATCCCTAAGATACAGCCCACAATCACAGAGAGAGAGAGAGACAGCACTGCACACCTACTGCCTGGACAGCTCTAGACAAAGACCATGCTGAGAAGTGGGATTCATAATTTACCCCATAATACCAAGATGCTTTAGGTAGTTTAACATTCACAGATTGAGGATATTATGATCATATCCAGTGTGGGAGCATGGAAGCCTCCCTGTAAAATAATACTGTGAATTATTATTATGGTATCAATTGTTTGTTTTTAAAATAAGGGTTTAACATTTCCAGTATATATTGCTTCTGTTTTGTTGTTGTTTGATTTGTTTTGATGCTTAACATTTTGAAACTCCTTATTTTATTTTATTTTTAATACTCTCCCTACTTGGAATCGCCAGCTCGGCTCCCCACTACGACTCTTGTTGTAATGCAGGAGGAATGTAGGAAGCTAACACATGTTATTTGAAATGTGTGTTGCGAAGCTGTTGGCTTCCTTTCACACTAAGAGTCCAGTGCTAACAGCCGAGCTGCGGCTCTGTAGGGAGGACTAATTCAGCTGATAATACTGCCAGGTACCCACGAAGTCCTGGTTGTGCTGTTATGCAACAAGCAGAGGACACCCCCTGGGCAACTCAAGACCAGTCACCCTTCCCTGGCAAGTCCTCTTCCAAACACATGCCACCTCATGCCAAATCCTGGACACAGTTGGCTATAATAATAACATATTGAGTATCTGAACCAGTGCTATGTGGGCTCAACTCCCATCATTCAAACAGTGGCCTGATCAATATCGCCATGCTGGTCCGAGAGGCGTGCCGCAGACTGCTGATAGTCAGACTCCATGACTCCATGAGTTGTGGAAGAGAAATTATAGATTTGAAACATACCGGGCTTCATTTTTGCAGTGTGGGGTTATTGGGTCATGTTGAGAACCCTACTGAGCTAAATGAGGAAGAGTGAGACCTTCTATCCCTCCTCCTCCCCCACCACTCTGCACAACAGTGAGCATATTGTTAGATTTATAATAATAACTATTATGATTATTATATTTATTAATGAAATGGTGATCAAAATTGTATAAAAAGTGAAATATGATATTGATCTTTGTTTATTGGTTAAAGTTTGGGGGTTGGGGTTCTCTGTTTATGATGTTATTGATAAAGAGAGAGAGCTGTGTGTCAGATAGGGTTGGTTTGTCTGTTTTGCTTGGGATCCTGTGGTTAGGTTTTTTCTAGGGAGTTGTTTAATCTAGGGTCTGCTTTTTGGATTTGGATTTTTAACTTTTCTGGGGGGACAGCCAAGAAGAGGTTTTGAAGATTGGGTTTGTAGGATGGGGTTCGGGTTAGGGTTAGGGTGAGTTGGTAGCTTAGAGCCTTGGTTTGGGGGTTAGGTTTAGGATTAGGGTCATGGGGTCAGAGGCCTTGGTTTGGGTTGATGTAATGAGATGAGGATTTATGATGAGAATTATTGGGGGGGCTAGCTTTGGGATTAGGGTTTGTGGACAGGAGTTGAGAGTTGGAGCTGAAATTAAGGGATCTGTTAGATTTGAGGGGTGAGGTTGGGGTTTGGGTAAAAGGGGTCGGTAGGGCTTTGTGAGATAGGGTTTAGGGTTAAGATCTGGGTGAGTAGGTTGCTTGGGGCCTGGGTTTCTGCAGTATAAAATTGGGGATTGGGGATCAGGGTTTTGGGGCCTAAATTGGGGATTGGGGTTTGTGGACAGGAATTTAGGATTAGGGTTGAAATTAAGGGATCTGTTAGATTAGAAAGGTTAGGGTTAGGGTTAGGGTTTGGATTAAAGGGTTGGTTCAGGTTACTGAAATAGGGTTTAGGGTTAAGATTTGAGTGAATGGGTTGTTTAGGGCTTGGGTTTTAAGGTTAAGTTTAGGGCCGGTTCTGAATGTGTTAGGGATGGGTGGTGGAAGTTGTTTTTTAAGAATCTTTAATTCAGGCCCTGCGGATAGACAGTTCAATTTGTGGATCCAGTGTCTCTCTCTTGTTTCACGTTGGGTAGTGCTCCAGCTGTAGTTGGTTTCTAGTCCCGTGACTGTAATCTGTTGTATAAAGTGTTGGATTATGTGTGTGTGTGTGTGTGTGTGTGTGTGGCCTTTTGTTTCCTGATATTGTAGATGTGTTGGGAGATTCATGTGGTAATAGTTTTTAGTTTCTCCTATGTACATTAGATTGCAGGTTTTACATTGGATAAGGTATATCATGTTTTGAGTTGTGTATGAGATGCCTGACTAAATATTTTATGTGTTTTTGTTTATTGCAGCTGGCGGAAGTAGGCGGGTTTGGACTTGGGTTTCCGATTCATTTTATGGCATTTGCTGTGGATTCATAGGTCATGTAAACTTTTATTTTTACGGAATGCGGATATTATTTTGTGATTTGGGAGTTTCTGGTTTTCTTGTTATTTTAGAAAATTTAGTTTAATGGAATTGTTGACTTTGACTGTGTAATGTGAGTAGGTGGTGATCAGGGGTATGATGATTTTATTGTCTTAAGTTTTGTGTTGTTGGAATGTTCCTGAGAAAGGTTCTGTTGTAGCCTCTCCGGGTTAGTGCCTTAAATAGTGTAGTGGTAGCTTTTTCAAACTCTGTATGTTCTGTACAAATACGGTGGAATCGTAACAATTGTGATTTGATGAGACCTCTGAACATGTGCTTAAGGTGAAAACTGTGTTTGTGTAATAGTGCATGAGTGTCCGTTTCTTTGAAAAAAACTTTGGTGTCTAATGTGTTGTTGTTCAAGAACTGTGGGCCTTTATAAGTGGAAGTGTGTAAGAAATTGATGTGGGTCTCATGGATAGTGCTTGTTACTGTAATGTTGGCATGTTGGTGATTGAGTTTATGGATGAATGTGTTAAATTCTGTTGATGTATGGGTCCAGATATGTCATCAAGATATCTGTAATAAAGAGTAAGTAATAGAGTGCATTGTTTCATGATGGTTTGATCTTAATCTGCCATATAGATGTTAGCGTAGGCTGGTGCAAACCACTTGCCCATTGCTGAGCCTTTTATTTGGAGATAGTATTCTTTGTTAAATTTAAAGTCATTACGTTCTAAACTAGTTTGTAATAGTTGTAGAATTTGATCATCTGGCCTGTTGTTGTCCGGATATTGTTTAAACCAATTTGAAATTGTTTGTAATCCTGTTGTTGTGTCTATGTTGGTGTAAAGGTTTGTAACGTCTAAGGTAAAAAGTCAGGCATCTTATTTTATTAATGAAATCATTAGTGTCCTTGATATAGCTGGGGTGTTTTTGGGAAATGGGGTTGAGGAAATAGACTATGTATTCTGCAATTTGGTATGTTTCACTATTGCAACCTGCCTGATACTATGGGTCTACCTATTGGAATTTAATGTGTGATGGTCCATGTACGTGGGTTTTTATGGATTTATGGTAATAGGTAAAATTGTCTGGGTCTGGGTGCATTGCTGCCCAGTAGATATTGTGTTTGTTTGTTGTTGATGTACTGTTCGTGTCTGAGTGTTAGTAAAATGACTTGTATGTAGGTTTGATTTTGTAGATAAATCGTTTCTTGTAGTTGTTGGTAATATTCCGTGTTATGTAACTGTCTATATGCTTCTATTAGATATTGTGTTTGATGGTTTTGGTAGAAGGTTCAGAAAGCACTGCAAAATATCAAACAAATGCCCACTATAAAATTTGTCTTTTTGTGTTATTCTGTATTTTATATTTATCTATATTATGTAATGATTAGTTGTTTTATAATAAAGCTGAATGTATACTCAAATGTAAATATTTCAATCAAACGATTAGAAATTACAGAAATGCATTTAGTTTTACAGAATACTTCTGTCTGTGGCTATATACATAGTTACATACATACATAAACACTTGCATCATACATAAACTCATGATGCTGCATTCCTGTCTTTCCCAAGAAAGCCCTGGTTTGAATAACAACAACAGAGGTCTGTTCATGGGTATCCTGGGAACCTTTGATTTGAATAAGCATAGCTCCCTGTCCCCAAATCCACAACTACCTATTGTGATTCCCTCCCAGTTTACTCTCACAGACAGACAAATAGAAAGACAGACAGACAGGTGTATGCAAGGCTATCTACATTAGCCAATCACTGTTAGGGAGGTCAGCCCAAAACCCCCATGCCATTTTCTCTCACCCTCACTCTCTCTCTCTCATTCTCATTCTCACAGGTTCTTCATTTTCCATCCACCCTCTCTTTCTGAATTTTAAGATCATGTCTTCCCACATCTTCTTTCTGCAAATCTTTTATATTTGTTTTTCTTCTCTACCTCCCCCCACCTCTCTCTCTCTGTCACTCCCCTCTTGCTCTCTCTTCACTCTCCTCTTCCTCTCTCTCAGTGCTGGGCTGTGTCAGATCTTGCTGGGTAGTCAGGGAGCGCTCTTCATGTGTCATAATCCCTGACCCTGGCTGGAAGAGCTCCTGCTGGTCAACAAGAGTGCTGCTCTCAGAGACTGTTGTTGATTCTGTGGAGACAGGAAGTGATGTCAGAGTCACACTAACACCGCCAGTTAAGCACACACATCCCATTGTGGAATGAACAGGGAAACTGAAAGAAGGCAAATCTGTCAAATCGACAATTCAGTGATTACTCTTCATCTTTTTGTAGTTGCATGTATTGTTTTATTGGTTGAGGTAACAGATTTGGCTTCTTAAAGGGGAATATGGTTTCACAGCACATGTAGTCCTGCAGTGCATAACAGTAAACAGGACAAATCTCATCCCAGTATGAATTGCCAGTGTTAAATACAGCAGACAGGCTAGTTCCCTCTGTGACATATACAGTATAGTCATAAAAAAGAACAATAATACTGAAAGATGCATGTGTTCTCAAGACTTAGGCCATTAATCATAAGACATTGCACCCCAAAATGTCTGTTTATTTGTTATATATTCCATTTATATGGCATTTTGTATTCCAAAAGTGACTTCCAAGTAGTAGAGTACTCACTTAATTTGCTACTGCAGCACATGCTGACGAAACAGCGCCCCTGTCATTGTAGTAGACAATGATTCAAACTGAAATTTCTGCCTTAGAAGAGTGCTGCAACTGGGCCATCAATACCATTGTCAGAAGCCACCTGGCTTCCAAGTTCCTACCAGGCCAAGCCTGGGTTTAAACAGATCAGGTTTGTTGTATAGGAGTTGTATAGCTTCCAGTTTCAATTTATAACAAGTCATCCACCCTTTGCCGGATCAAAGGACCTCTGTGCCAAAACATTGGTGATTCTACTGTAAGTATTAATAACCAGAAATTTTAAACTAATGTACACAGACTATGCCATGGTTCAGATGAAGGCTGCCTACATCTACATGCCTGTATGGTTCATCAGACATTCTCATGAATGCAAGCTGAACGGTCGATTTCCTTCATATAGTACAATGTGAGGAGCTATGCCCAGCTTTTGCCTGACAGACCTTAACATTATACATCATCATCTGCTGTCATAGGTGATTTTTTAAACTTGTTTGGTAAAAGTTAATATGGAATCACTTGCCAGATATCAGGCATTTATGCAGAGAGCATCATTCCCAACTGCTAGACAGTCACCTCTCAAGACTGCAATGCTCCTGACAGCAACCTTGACACCCCCCACCTCAACCCTGCACATTTGTAAACTTGAATCTTGAATGTGACTCTGCTAGATTTATATTAAACAAAAAAAACAAAAAAAGTCAGGTTTGCCAAGAAAACCTGCCAAGTAAGATACTCACTAATTGTTCTTGTAAATCATGAGATCCTGTTGTGTTTCTTTGCTTTATTACATGTTGGAGATCCAGTTTTAAAGAATGAAACAAAAAGAAATGAAGAAAACAAATGCTACAGAATCTTAATAGTGACATTGATATAAAGTAAATAAAGTTGATATTTCAGTTGGAAAGATAGACAGTTCTAGACATACCATATCATGATATATAATGCCTTTCTGTGAGGTGGGAGTGGGGGGTGGATTCCAACTTTGTGCTCACTAAGTGGTTAGAAATATAAAACTCCAGATCAAAGCAGTAAGGAGTGTGTGGCATCAGTGTATGGTGTATATTTCTCCCACTCAGGGAGTGTTTTATAAAGACAGTGTGTTTGAGAGCTTCTCCTAGTCAGGGACCCCTGTCCTAGCTGGGCTGTGCGTCTCTGGACAGCAAGGTTCCCGGGCCGCCCCTCTCACCCGCCAGGCTGTCTGTGGGGACAAAGGGGCTTTCATCCCGTTGCTCCACCTCTGGGGGGCCATCCTCACTCTCCGCCCCCTCTGGGGGGTCCTCCAGGGGGGGGTATGCACCCAGAGATTGCATGTGGATTTGAGCCATCCGCTGTACAGCTGCACGCACACACAAACAGACAGACAAGGCAGACATAGGGACAAAGGGTCAGAGGGACAGAGGGAGATGTTTACCAGGCTTTCACACCATGACCTGAGTGTGCTTCACATGTGCTTTAGCGGAACGAGGGAGGAAACACCTTTGTGCTGAGCAGTGAGGTATCCCTGACACAGCACACTCACAGAAGTGACTGTCAGATGAGTTTAATCATGCAAGCAGACAGAGACACAGACCACACTGGTATTCAGCCCATGTTTGCAGCACAGCTGGTGACATACTGTCAATAGCTTGATACTAATGCACCCAGCAAACCTGGGACAAACAGTTGTTTTGATGTTTAATTTGTACATAAGAGTTTAAATATTGAAATAAATGTATAATTAATAATTTACAGTATTATTGTTTTCTAGTTTTAAATAGAACTTGATAATGTTAAAATACCAATAAATAGATTGAACAAATACAATAAAACTGCTCTCTTAAGAGCAGTAAGTATTATTAGAAACTTATGAAAGGCTAATGACAAGAAACCATCAACAAAAACTGAAATGAAAAAACACATGGTGTTTTTAGTTTGGGGTTATGAAATAATCATGAAACCCAAAAATGAAGAAAATAATAGTGAGCTCAAGACATTTCAATATGGTATACATTCCACAGAGCACAAGCACAAACACTTCAAAATGGAGTTGAATACAAGCACTGCAATGATTCAGAAACACAGAGGTCAGAACAAAAGGCAGACTGTTATCTACTGTCAAGAAATGGTGGGCTTCAAAATAATTGATCAATCAACCAACATAAGGATAAACAGACACACAAACAGGCAGACAGACATTACTGATCTCTTTGTCTGTCTTTCTAGTGAATTTTGTATGAAGACAGTTTGCGATACAGACAAGCATTCTGTTTCTCTCGCTCTGAACTGATTTATGTTTTATGGGTATACTGTTGCAAAAGCATTGCCCAAGGCATTGTGTGCAAAGGTTTTATAGTCCTTCAGTTTATAGTAGATTATAAAATAAGATAGACATTTGTTTAGTGTTTCTGTTCAATACATACTGTTGTACGCAAAATAGTACTAAACCTGTAAGTACTGACAAAACAAAACAAAACAAAGGTTATATAGTAACTTGTGTATTTTTTATCGTATTGTAATATATGCATATTAGACAAATTAAGTCTTACTTAAGTTGATATAGATGCTATTTATATGGCTAAAATTAACAGTGTACAAAACTTCTAATGCAGGGGTCTCTAATCCTGGTCCTTTAAAGTCCCAGGATCCAGCAGGTTTGGTAGGTAACCCTTAAACTACTATAAATTACAAAAACTTGGAAACAGTTAATTCTGATCAATTAAACAGGGTTGTGTTATGGTCAATCCAATGATGCTGTTGTACCCTTGAGCAGGTACTTCACTTAGATTGCTCCAGTAAAATACCCAGCTGTATAAATGGGTACAAATGTAAGTCGCCCTGGATAAGAGCATCTGCTAAATGACAAATACTGTAATGTAATGTAATGTAACAAGGGCCTTGTTTAATTGATCAATAACTAACATGTGATCCATAATTATAGACATTTGTCATTTATCGCCACATAAAAAAAAACCTAGATCGGAGATCTCCGTAGGAACAGGACTAGAGAACTACTGGTGTTCTCCTGTCCATGGCTGCCAAGCCCTGGTCGTGAAAAAACACAATGTCTTCTTGTTACCTTTCAATTTAAAAATAACTCCCAAAGGGAGCTATGGGACATTGCCTATGCAATGGGAAGTGGTGAAAACGCTGTCACTCATATTGTTAAATCAGATTTTAATCGGTCTCTATCCATGGTCAAAATTGATCTAGCAGTCATTCAGCTTGTCGTGTCCACATAGATGGGAGACACCAATATCTCCTTTCCTTCATTCAGTAGAGTCTCTATACCCTGTTAGGCTCCCTGGTCCTGAACTGTTTGGCTGCCAGTTGAACTCGGGCCTTTGGCGGCCACTGGTCCTGGTGATGTCTCCAGTCAATATTGTGGTTTCCAGTTGAGCTTGGGCTCCAGGCAGTGTGTCTTACTTCAGTTTAGTTGTGGCCCTCTTCAGTGGTCCTGGCAATTTAACTACTGATCTTTAGACCCAAGATGACTCCTGCTCCTGGTCATGTGTCTTTTTATTCAGTTGAGTCTCACAGTTCCCCTTGGGTTCCCAGTTCCTGATGACATTGACCCCCAGTTGGGCATCAAGTGGTCCCTGCTCCTGGGGAGGATGCCATAGCAGGGCCTCCAACAGAATAAGCTCAGAAGACACCTGCACCTAAGGGGCCAGCACAGGTAAGCATCAGCAGGATCAGCGCAGACAACATGTTGTGTGGGCATGAGGCCCGCGAATTCAGACATCTGGCTGGTTAAGGCCGAAACGTCTGACCCATGGGACTCTTCATAGCATCTATTCCGAAATTGAGCAGAGCGAGAGCAAGAGCATGAGTAAGATCATGAGTGAGAGCAGAATCTCTTGCTCGTTCGTGGAGTGCGTCTGCGATGGGGAGCCCCTGTTGACGGTGGAGTAGAGCTGGCCAGAGAGGTTGAGAAGTGCGAGCGAACTTGCACTGCCAGCACCCAGAGAAGCACAAGGGCACACTGTAGCACAGCAGACCACGCTTAAGGCCTGGTACTATGAAGTGAGATGCAGAAACCTGCAGGGAGACTGGCCGCGCCCTATCTGTTCCCACTCAGAGATAGAGCAGTCCTGATCGCATCTGCAGCAGCGGACTAGATTACTGGCAGGAAGTCTAGTGTGGTGTATTAAGGTCTGCGACTGTGTCTCAAATATACAAGCAAAGAAGAAACAACCTGTGGATGGAAATATCAGGTGTTCCTACTCAGTGGCTGGTGTCTTCACAGAAAGAATAGCACAGGACCCTGTACTCACCACCACTGAATCCCCAGTCTACAGGGGCCGGTTGCACAAAAGGTCTTAAATGCTTTTAAGACAATTTTTTAGGTCTTAAATTCAAGCCCAAAATAAAAAGGCCTGTTTCACAAAACAAAATAAAATCAGTTTGGTCTGAAATTTAAGTCATTTGTTAAGCCTACCCTACAGGAGGCTTAAATGGCGAAAAGGTATCTCTTGCTATATAAAATGATAAACTGGTAATTCTGAATTATTAAATTAAAGGATATTTCATCAAGAGAGGATATTTAAGAACAGGCAAAAGCCTTTTTGTATAAATAATTCAGAAATAACACAGGAGAATGCACAATCTCTAAAAAAAATGTTTCAATACTTAATTACAAAGTAATGGAAGTTTGACTAATAATAGTTGCAACTATGTTGGTTTCATGTCAGTGCGTGCAACGGTCTTATCTCAAGGTCTTACGTAAGTCCACTTACACTAAGGCTATGACTTATTAAAGTAAGACCTTTTTAGTGCAAACGGCCCCAGAGCCCTGGAGATGGTCAGACAAAGTGGTACGAAGGAAAATAATCTAAGGGAAAATCCATACCCTGAAAGGGAATGGACCAGGGAGGTTTCTTGGATGAATGGAATATCTGACAATTTTTCTTCCAAAGAAAAAAGGGGCACCTTTGCAAAAGGAAATATGGCTTCTCCAGCACACAGATGCCTGTCAGCAGTTTTGATACAAGGCTTCAGTGCTACCTTTACAGTTGAAAGGTAAGATACCTTGGGAACTATTTGGAATTGAAAGATACATTTTATTAACTTAATTGTTAAAATTTGTGGGCTTTGTTTGTAAAAATGACCATGTGTTCAAGGTATCCAGTCTTAAATTATTTAAAGAGACCTATAAAACCTGCAGGAGTATGGCCTCTGAAAACAGGGTTGGCCACCACTGCTTCCAAAGAAAGAAAAGAGAGAGAGAGAGAGAGAGAGAGAGAGAGAGAGAGAGAGAGAGAGAGAGAGAGAGAGAGAGAGAGAGAGAGAAAGAGAGGTGTGTGTGACACTCATGGTGGTATGTCCAGAGCATTAAACTGTATCTGCAATCCTCAGTGTGTGTCACTGGGCAGTGATGGGGCTGGGATTCACAGAAATTGCCAGATTTCCCAACACAGACCCATAATGTCAGCACACCTCAGACAGATCAGGTTTCTTTAGTTGCCAATGCAGCAGGAATAAATATATCACGCTCAGCAGCAGCAGTGTAAAAACAAGTTTAAAACACATTTCATTTCTTAATTATCATCAATTTACAGGAACATTATCATTCATATTAAATGCTCCTGTTTTTTTGTTTGTTGCAAAATTAAGCACTGCCTAAATAGAAGTTTATTTTCCACATGTAATGTCCTTTCATAGTGTTCAGTTTTCTTTGTGTGTATTTTTGTTATACATATCTTCATAAACTTGTACTGTTCTCACCATTTCCAACGTTTGCTGTTGGTAGTTGGATGGCATGGCAGAAGGGGACCCAGCTGTGGGAGTTTAAAGGTCAGAAGTGAAAGAAGCAGGTTTCAGGGATGGATAATTGTAATGGATAGGTGATCTACAGTATAGGATGGTTTACTCAGTCAGTGTTCTACATGTTGCTGGAAGTGTGCAAGAGGCTGTGTGCACAATGCTGTGTTTCTCTTTTTCTTTCCTGTTTGCTTTTCCTCTCTCTTTCTCTTTCTCCTTCCTCCTCTTACTCTCTCCTTTTTCCTCCCTGTTCCCATCTCAGTATATTATTCTCTTTCTTCTCTTTCATTCTCTCCCTCTCCATTTTCTCTTCTATCTCACGCTCACTCCATTTCTCCCCAACTCTCTCTCTCTCTCTCTCTCTCTCTCTCTCTCTCTCTCTCTTCAGTGCTGACTCACTCACTTGTAATCAAGTTTCTGTTCCTCAGACTCTCACTGTCTCCTCGGGTCACCTTGCCCTCTCACCACTACAGCACTGCGGCACTGGGTGTATTAGAGCTCCAGGCAAAACTGAACAGAGGGACTGTTGTGTTGGGGTATTAACATTACTGCACTGTGTTATTGAAGTACCAGGGTATCCCCACATTGGGCTATTGCAGCTCTGGAACATTACTGCACTGTTATAGTCAATAAATAAAATAATTATTTCCACTACTGTTTTATTACTGTGCTGGAGTATTTCAGTGCTGCATGGAATTATCACAGTGTTTGGACATTACTTTTCTGGGGTATTACAATTCTGAGATATTAGTTTTACAGTATTATTATGCTGGGGTATTACAGCTCTAGAGTATTACTGCACTGGGATAGACATGCCCCCATGATTTTGTTGACATGTGGCATCAAATTACTCTGAACCAAATTGTTGTATAATGGTAAGCAGCCATTGGATATATCTATTTTTGTACATGAGAGAGTATATGTTTAATTCTAGTTATAATCAAGCTCTATGCTGATTATAAAACACAGATCCCTATACACAGACACAGACACATACACAGCCCTTCCCTCAAGGTCACAGGGCCGGTCGGTCAGACCATTCCCACTGCGGTAACATGCTTTGTGCACTGAGGGTCTGACCCCCACAAGGTCATATCCCTCTCCCTGTACCCTGCAGGGCTGGGCCGAGCACATGACCATGCCTGGCTCTATGTGCAACGGGGCAAGCACCCTGGCACAGCCCTGCGCATGTGTGTGTGTGTAGGTGCGTGTGTGTGTGTATAAGCCCCAGCTGTGCACAGTGTGCAGCCGGCTGGTGCCGTAATCCAGGGCTGATCTAGGCCAGCCCAGAACAGTCTGACAGTCACTGCACAGCTGTCATTCGACCCTAATCCCAGTACACACAGCACACATGCTGCCCTGCCAGAGACAGTACACAGCACAGGAAGAAGAGAGAGACAGAGAGAGACAGAGAGAGAGTGACTGAAAGAGAGAAAGGGAAAAATATGTGCTTAGTCCTCATCAGTGAAGAATTCATGGTAACAGCATGGTACAGCACAGTCATATTAAGGTACATTATGGTGACATTAAGACACAGCACTGGGAGAGTTTGACATGACTAGGGTGCCAGATTGATCCATAATCCCCTGGAGATGTTGAGGGTTTTACAATTTCCCTTAAATTGATGGAAATGAATTACATTTCCCAAGACGAATACTGATGTCTAATTGGAGTGCGTGATAAAGAGGTGCAACTTCAGTGTTTCTGATGTGATCTGAAGACAAATAGCACGTTTTTATTAATTACAAGAAAATAAATGGTGACACATGAATTATACCCAAAAATATAAAATAGATAAAGTAATTAATATGCATTTTTGTTTGTTTGTTTTTGGTTTCTTGCAGTTATCAGAAGAAGAAAAATTACTTTCAATTTCTGTTCTGATCACGTCAGAAACTGATCCTTCCATCAATACTTTCATTCATGCATTACAGTTAAACATGAGTTCTCATCTTGACTAATTATTTAATAACGTGCATTCATTTCTTTCAATAAACAGAAGCATAGTGACAGTATGGCACAGCACAGTGAATGTAGGTTTCTCTGCCTTAGGGAATCAGGTCCAACAGAAGCAGAGTGTGGTGCAGGGGAGTGAAATGATGAAAGCAGATGATGAAACACAGCGGACAACAGGTGAATCGTAAAGCTCAGTGACAGCAGGGTGAGCACAGTGCAGAAAAGCTGGGTAAAGCATGGTTTTCCTTCCATATGAGAGGGACAGTGTACAAACACAGAGCCTCACCCTCCATCAGTCAGCCCCTGCACTACACAAACACAAACACGCATACCCATACCGATACACATACACATGCCAGCCCCCTGCCGTGACATACCTCTCAGTGAGGGGGGGTGATACACACAGGGGTTGGACCGCTTGGGTTTGAGGATTCCATTCTCACCTACAACCCACTGCGGAGAGAGAGAGAGAGAGAGAGAGAGAGAGAGAGAGAGAGAGAGAGAGTGGGGTTAGATTATAAGGGCAGAGCTGCTGAGACGTTAAGCCCCTGCTTTGATCAGACTAGTAATAGAATTAGCAGTGGTGTGACATGGCTGTTTGACAACAGGGAATGTAGAATAGCAGACCTACCAATCCATTATACTGCTGGGTTAATCGCAGAACTACCTTATTAATTATCTAATTGTTTTACGGTTAATTCAGTAATACAGATAGAGAGCTGGCTGTTTCAAACAGCTGCACTGGAAAAGACAGGAAGAGCCAGTGATTGAGCAGGTCTGCTCTAATATGATATGCATTAACACTTCTGAGGACTATTCTATTAGGCTGCAATTTGCATATGTCAATTAGTATCTGTTACTGAATTAACACAATTAAAATGTATAGATTCTAAATGCACATCCTTCCCACTGTACATCGTTATTATTTTGTTATTACCATTACGATTACTAATAATATAAACACACGAGCAAGCCATTGTTCCCTCAGCCAAGAAATGTAATGCTCAATCTAAATATAATGCTACACTCCATCTATCAAAGTCGTATTAGGATTTGGCCAAAGCTCCTGAATAATAATAATTACCTCCTAAGAATAAGTACCTCTTTGTTTGGTTTTGACAATTTTCTAGCCAAAATGTATAATTATTTTCATTACTAAATAGTAATTAATTCCTGCCCCATGACTTTTTGTTTAATGATCTCAGTAGAGCTGTATTGTAAGCCAGGGCACACTGAGACTTGGCTGCTTTTAACCCTCTAAGCCAAAAGGAAATGGTGGGATTTCACCTGGTGGGAGGAGTTCTCCTCTTCTGGGGAGGAGTGGTCTGACACTCTGAAGAGGGTTGCAGGGGTCGGCCTTCTGCGACGGATCTACAGGCAGACATACAGACAGAAATTAGGAAGGGGTTGGGTTCAGTTGGGGTATAAATAAAATCCATTGAAAATGTACCCCCTTTTGCTGGAATGATTTTCTTTTGTTTTGGTTGGGTGAATTGTAAGTAGGCCAAAAATGTTACCATGATAAAAAAAATCATTATTTAATTCGTTTAAAGGCTGATTTTTGCTCCTGAGTGAAAGTTGAAGAAACCAGATGGTTTATTGTGGTTTTAAACTATTCTTAAGGTCAGAACAATGCAAACACTTGCCAAACATTGGATCATTTCACAAATTATGTCAGAAGATATAATCTCAAGTGTCGTGTGGGATCATGAAGAAATTAAGAACATAAGAAAGTTTACAAACGAGAGGAGGCCATTCGACCCATCATACTTGTTGGGTGTTAATTAATAATTAAGTGATCCAAGGATCCTATCCAGTCTATTTTTAAATGTTCCCAAACTTTCAGTTTCTACCACATCGCTGGGGGAGTTTGTTCAGATTGTGACGACTCTCTGTGTAAAGAAGTGTCTCCTGTTTTCTGTCTTGAATGCCTTGAAGCCCAATTTCCATGTGTGTCCCGGGTGCGTGTGTCCCTGCTGATCTGGAAAAGCTCCTCTGGTTTGATGTGGTCGATGCCTTTCATGATTTTGAAGACTTGGATCAAGTTCCCACGTAGTCTCCTCTGTTCCAGGGTGAAAAGGTTCAGGTCCTCAGTCTCTCAGTAGGACGTTCCCTTCACACCTGGAATAAGTCTGGTTGCTCTCCTCTGAACTGCCTCTAGAGCAGCGATATCTTTCTTGAAGTGTGGAGCCCAGAACTGTCCACAGTATCCAGATGAGCTCTAACTAGTGCATTGTACAGTCTGAGCATCACTGCCCTTGCTCTCAATTCTACACTTTTGACAATATACCCTAACACTCTGTTTGCCTTTTTTATTGCTTCCTGCCACAAATTAGTTTATTAGCAACATGAAGTGAAATCCACGTACAGAAACAATTACTGTTTACAGTTAATATCCAAGTGCATTGAAAACTTGCCGAACACACATTTCACAGACCGGTGCAGTGCGTGACTAGTTAAAAACAAACTGAAGGATAATAGTCGGATCGGTAGCAGCCGATTTTATTAATATTGTATGAACAGCTGGACGGTGGACAACTCGACTCTTGTGTAACAGCCCCGCAGAGACAATCAGTATGAAGGCGAACGATTTAGTTAATGTGTGTCCATTTACAAGTTAATTGAATGAATGAATGAACATAAAAAAGCAGGGCTCAGCCCCCACTGGAAGTGTGATGAGTAACGTAATCATTCAAGGAAGAAAATGAAACAATCCCCCCCCCGGCTCTTACATGAGAAAACTAACTGTAACTTATCCTGGTTAAGGGCGTCTGGTAAGTACATTGAAAATAATACGGCAAAAAGTGTCGTTTGCAGTTACAAATCTGTAGTAAGAGTAATAAAGGGAGTCAAGTTGTGCCATTTAAAATACATATATACTAGCACATATCTCGATGATTACAATAATAACAATAATAATAAATAGCAAATATTTTACTGTTGCACATGGAAATGTTTTCTTACAGCAACGTAATGCGTGTCTGAATATAATGTTGTCTACACGTTTAGCTCTTCTTAATATCTCTTAATAGAAACGTGTATTTATTACGCTGTTTACAATCATGTAAAGCACAAAAAATAAAACAGACACAAAAGTCGTCTCCACGTCAGGCTGTGTCGCTCGTAGTGTTGTTTTCGGTCTTTGTTTTTAAATGAAACAAACCAAACCCACAGTCGCTGCTCCTCCACAACAAGTGATCTTCCTCTCGGCCGGTGCGCAGGCGCTGCTGCTACGTCACAGAGGGGAACTGGACTGCTGTACCCAATTATCGACTTTATCGAAAATTAATCTAAACGTATTTATATCGTTATCGAGAGAATAAATTACCGCGATAATTACTGATATCGATTTATCGCCCCGACCTAATTGTAAGTTGCAAAATTGGAACTGTTTTGATTTGGTCTACCCCATAGACACTTTGGGGCTGAAAACCACATGCACCTATCTTAGCTCATGTATTTAGATTCCCCAAGAAAATTGAACTGTAAAAATGTGTTGTGTGGCACTGTATTTGTGAATAGGCCTTATTCTAGATGTGTACCTAGTAATGCAGCTGTTGAAAAGGTCATGTAATGTAAATTATTTAATGCTCTCAAGACTTTGTTTCTCCCTAGCCCCATGGATGTTTCTTGAAATTGCTCAAATGCTTGACTAAACTAAATATAAAATATTTAAAGATGATGAATTACAACATACAAAAGCATGATTAATGCACTTCAAAACCTTCATAAATTAAATGTCTTTAATTAATCTTTCAACTTTATTATTTGTCCTAGCATTAGGACCCTTGGCAGATGTCATTTACATCCTGGGATTAAGGGAGTCAAAATAAGAAGTCAACAGCATAAGATGGCATATGCAGATGACATTCTTTTTATTGTTAATAGTCCTGAATCATGAATAATCCATCTCTTCTAGAATTAATGAATCAATAAACATATGTCTCTGGGTTTAAAATAAATTGCAACAGATCTGAGATGTCCCTATTAATATCCCTCTGTACTAAAGAATTAATAGATAATTTAAATTTTATCCTGGCAAGTAAAGGTTTAAAATATCTTGGTGTTTTCTTTTCAAAAGACTTAGAATTCATGGTACATCAAAATCACATCAATACAAACAAAATTATTTGATGCGATAGTCTCCCGATTTCTCACATTCAAAACAAAAACTGAAATCATTAAAATGACAGTAGCTCCCAAAATCAATTACATATTGAGTTTCTTGCCTGATACATTTGTTATTTTCTTCAAACAAATATGAAAATGTATTTCTACATTTCTACGGAACACTAAAAAACCTAGAATGTCTCCAGATAAAAAAATGTTGCCTAGAGGGAGTGGGAAATTCAATTTTTTGCTAACTTTCTATGGTATCATACAGCATACGGTACTAGACAATCATACAGCATGTGTCACAGATGGAATCAAATCTTTACTACCATATTGTTTGCTTCCATCTCACTTGAAAGATCACCCTACAATCTCAGCTTCCTGAAAATCTCTAAGATATATTGAAAATAAATATAAAATGCCTCTATTCAGTTTGCTAGATGTCAATTTGGAATAATCCATGAATTATTATGAACAAAAATCAAATATACTGATCAGCTGGATTGATGTAGGAATTTTGAGGATATTTGAAGTCTATAAAATGGGAAATTGATCACAATTGATGAATTCTAGGAAAATATGTGTTTTCTGCAAGTGATGAAATTAGTACAAACTGTACAGAATATAGATATTGCATATCATAGATATTATAGATATTCTTACTGTCTTTTTCTTTTTCTCACCTCTGCATTCCTCTCACCCTCTCTTTCTCTCCCTCACTTTCTCATTCCTGTTCTCTATCCATTTTACTCTCAACATACAACACTTTCTGTCTCTGTCATCTACTTATCTTTCTTTCATAGTCTCTCTCTGTCTCTCTCTCCCCCCACCTTCAATAAAAATGTTCAGATTCCACACCTACCCACCTCTCCCATTCCTTTCAGTTTAATTCACACCCAGCACCTGCCTAAAGGAAGGAGGGTTGTCAGCAGCTGGATTGAAAGACGACCCCACATCCATCTCACACTGTAAATCTTGTCTCGACTTCACATAATTGTGTAGTAAGAAATCCTGCCCAAAAACAAATTCAAAGTCACTATATAGATAATTATGCTAAAGGTCATTGGTTTGGTTCCATCCTGGCGTATTGTCTTTTGTCCCCATGGTGAGCTGGGACCTAACTTGGCAGACACAGGCATGGTAAACCCTGGATGGGACGCCAGTCAACTGCCAGGCAACACCAACATACATACATACACACACACACACACACACACGGGGCAATTTAGACCTGCCAATCAACCTAAGCAGCATGACTTTCGGATTTAGGAACACGAACACCTGGTAGAAACCCACACAGCTATGAGAGAACATGCAAACTCCACTTAAGCAGACACCCAAGACCATAATCCCACCCAGAAACCAAGAGCTGTGATAGACCACAACTACTGTACCACTGATCCCCCAATCCTTTGTTTTTCTAAGAATTGCATATACATGCACTTTTGTTTATACTGTTCTTTATGGTCATCATTTACATTTTTTGGCTGTTGTTTAGTGGTAATATTGCTTTTTATGGAGGATTACAAGCACAGTTCAAGGAGGATTAAAACAATCATAAACTGTTTTTCAAAGGAGATTTTAGACTTTCATGTAACACCTTTGATTGATAAAGAAAACGCCAAAAAATATTGTTTTCTTTTGTGCTTGTTGGGGAATCCTATTTAAATTGACTACATTATCTTATGTCTATTTAATATAATGTCTGATTAATTAGAATTATAAGAGCAGGTAACAAGCTAGCAGGGTTTTTAAGGTCTTCAAGTTCACTTTGTTTATCTCCATGTTATTTAAATACCAATTGAGTGCATGAAATGAAAAGGCATTCAGTGCTTCATACCTTTTTAAATATTTGTGTTTCCTACATTATTCTAGTTTCACGTCTAACAACTTTAAATGTTACATGACCCAAACCCATATAATTGTATCCTTTCCTCATTAGTCAGTAAGGTCAACTGAGAGAGAAATGGAGAAGGAAGGAGAGATAAGGAGTGTGTGTGTGAATTTTCTTTTCCCTGTTTCTCTCCCCCAAGCAGTTTTCTGCTTTCTCTCTCTCTCTCTCTCTCTCTCTCTCTCTCTCTCTCTCTCTCTCTCTCACTATGCCTCAATTGTTCCATCACTTACTTTACTTTCCCTAGCTCTATCTCTACATCAAAATGTCCCTAACACATTTTTTTATTTTCATTCTCTTCCTCATTTCTTTCTCCCCCTCTGTATTTCTCTAACCCCTACCCCCTTTCTCTTTAGATTCTCTCTGGGCAAGCTGTGCTGTATTTCCTGTGAAATCTCATTAGAGTGCAAAGCTGGCATCTCTTGTTTGAGTTAACATCAAGAAGTCCTTGCTCTCTCTCTCTCTCTCTCTCTCTCTCTCTCTCTCTCTCTCTCTCTCTCTCTCTCTGTTGTCAGCACTCTCTCCTTCCCTTTCTCTTTTTCTCGCTCTCAGGGTCCTGGGATACTTTGGGTGGGTTTGCAGGCTACCAAGCTGATATGGGAAAACCTATAACCTTAGTTTCCATTAAAATAAAATAATTCATAGTCCTGAATACAAATATACAGATTTCATGATGCAAGTGACCACAAGTGACAGAGTGCGTCTCCAGGTCAACATGTTCTCCATTAAATCCAGGTTGAACTTTAACTTGTCTACTTTATCTCAATCCCAGCATGGATGTGATCAGAGAGATATGTAGTGCCAATATCCTACCACTTTAATCTTAGCACTTTCAATATAAAATAATCATCATCATTATGTTCTAGTTTAACAGAACAACCATAGTTTTAAAATAAGAATTAAAGAATGTGCCCACGATCAGATTAATGTATTTCATAAATTGGTTCCTTTTGGTTTAACATACATACACCACAACACAACACTACTGCTCCAGACTACAAGGTCATGACTCTGGTTTGCCATGGTGTGAAGTCATTTGAGAGGATTTTTCAGGGTCGTTATGTGTGTCTGTTTCATAGTTGTTTTCTGTTGGAATTTGTCATTCAGAAATGTGTTGTTTGCCATGTGTTCAGTCCTGTAGTTCTCTCCTCTCCTCTCATTTACTCTTGTGGTTTCCTCACTCTCCTATGTGCACTCCTTGCATTTCCCCTCAGGTTCTTTTCAGTGAGTGTTGTTGGCTATAAGCTCTTATGCCGTTGCTTGACATAGCGCAGATGTGCGTGCTTGTCTCAGTCACAGGTATGTGCCATGTAGACATGTATTACTCCTCGTACGAGGTCACAATGTATATTATTTAAGTTAACACCAACTCTCGACTCCCGTGATACCTCTGCATTCGGTGTATATATACTGAAATATAACAAGCCATCAATACAGTCCTCAACAAGCCTGCAACACATTGAGTACACACTGTTTTTATCTGACATTACTGTGCACTTTGGTTCCAAGGTCCAGGCTGTTATTAACACCAGTATATGAGCAGACAGTTGAAGCAGCTGAGGAGTGATAAAATTAGAAATACCTACAAATAGTTAAATAGGGAACTGAAATCTTTAGTTTGTTTGAAGTCTTTTTTTGCATAGCAACAGGCCAGACCACAGGCACATTCCAGTACAGTACAATGCCTCCTTTAATGCCCGTTTCCACAGCATAATTGTCAATTTTATGATTACATGTGGCAACAAAAATTAAGAGCAGAGAAAATTATTAGCTTATGAGAGACAACAAACCCCTGCTACAGATATTTGCTATGGAAAAGATGGTACCATCACAGAATAGTGCAGTTAAGAAAAGTGGGAGTCTGGGAATCTTAAGTCAAATAAGGTGAAAGTTCAACAGAACATAGGAAAGAAATATGAAGCCATGTGGGATGCAGGTAAGTATAGGGGAACCATCTCCAAACATGTCCAAAATTCACTCCTGCACAGTGATCGAGCCTTCAGGGGAACTCCTGATCAGTGATATAAGGCAACAGGGAGAAAAAGTCATTTGAATCTTTCAGAAGGATGATAGTGAGGAAGAATTTGTTTTTCTTATTAAAGGGTCGAGTCAATTTGCCACAACCCTATAGCTTTTACCACCATCTACTCTTCAGTAATAGCATTTTAAGTTTAACTGAATTAAAGCAAATTAAGTTACAGTCTGTGTCTGTGACAGAGGTATGCACGGACAGGTTTTGTGACTATGTGTCTGAAACAGAATGTAAACTGCATCCCTTTAAAAACAAATAAATACATTTTAACAAAATAAGTATATACATATATTAAGTTTACACATTGTTTGTTTGATTTGACAAACTCGTTTTATATTATTTTATCAAAGCGCTTAAAGTGCATAGTCAATTATTATACATAACTTTCCCCTTGATATATAGTTAAAGAGATTTGTGATGAGAAGAGAAGCAGCAGTTTTTACTTATTGTATTATTATTGTACTTGCTTAACAACTGCATCTTGGCTATAAACAATACAGTGGTCTGAACATTGATTGTATTGAAAAGTCCTTGTTCAGAAACCTTGCAAATAAGGTATGGAATCTATAAAACATCTGAGTTCAGCCAAAGGAAACTGAGCATCTCATTTAATGTTTTTTCTATTTGAGTTATATACATTTAATGCGTTATCTTATCTTTGCAGGGCATGGCACATTGGGATGTAATACACACCAAACTTCACCTACTTGTATTTCCTGTAAAACAATGAAAAGCAGCATTCAGTACAGAGATTCTTAGGGAATTTTAAGTTGAATGTTCCCATGGAATCATTATTTTTTTATGGTTTCAATTTTTAGGCCTTTTCTTTTTTCCCCTGCCTCTCTGTGCAAGGAGTCGGTGTGCTCCTGCAGAGTGATTTGGACTCTCAGTTGAGCGAGGAAGCAACTCTCAGCTCTCCTCGACTCTCATGACCCATTAATCAGTCATGGAGTTTGTTGGGGAACTGTGTTAATTGATTCTCTAAGACTGTATCCCAGCCTGTAGTGCCCTTTCCCCCTGCTCTCCACTCAGGGACCTCCCAGTTCTCTACACGGGAGATGGGCTGTCCCTGGGTGTTGGTATAATGAAGCACCCCATTAAAGTCAAGGGCAGTCTAGTACAGACTACCCCGTGCTGTTATGAAAGCATTCTCCACAGGATAAATCACTGGCTGACAACCATAATGGAGAGTTTAGTTGTGTGATCCTTGGGAAAGTAAAGATAATAAAACATGCGATTAACTAGCCTATTACATTTTGCACATTTATGTCAAACATGTATTCTTTAACAAAACAACAGCCATTTACTCATGACGATGCTGGACATTATGTCTAAACAATGTGAGCTCCATTATGTCTTCATCTGTCTAAAACTTCAATTGGTTCATCTACACACAACTGCATTTAATCTGTTCTCTGATTCTTCATAGTTTTACAACTTTGTGTATTTATACTGCTTTGTGTTATTTGCATATCCCAGCTTTTGTAAGCCATGGTGTTCTAAAAGCCTTTTCTATTGGTAATATAGTTTCTCTCTGATTTGAAAAACAGCACACCAAGCACACAAATTGCAAAGTGTAGATCCTCATCCCCTCACAGTCTGATTGTACTGAATTAAAAACTATGGCCAAGTCTGAAGAGTTTAATGTCTTGGCTGTGTGAACTATTTTGCTTGCATGTATTGTAAGTGAACCACACATAATCCATCCACAGAGCAACAACAACCAAGACAATGACATCACACTTGAAAAGGGCATTTTTAAATGACAGCATTTGTTGATGTGTTGTTGCACTGCCACAGGATATATTTTCTTCAATGTATGCATGCTCACTCTCTTCCAATGAGAAGAACTCTTGCTGTTGTTTAAAACAAGTGCAAATGCAACAATCCGGGACAGAGTGGTTTAGATTCCATTGTGATATGGCATGAATAATTACACCCTGAGGATTGTACTGGAGTGTAGGGGTGAGTGGTTCACGGCATATACATTGACTCCTGCATCGATCATGTACAGTTTATTTCCCTTTAGGTGTACTGAGTGACTACAGCTCCCAGAATACATCTGGACCTCATAACAGGGACAGCCTGAAAGTGAACCAGTGCTGTAGTAGGCCTACTCAAGTCTCGGCCTTGTCTTGGAAGACAAGAAGACTCTGAAGACTCAAAAACTCATCTGAGACCGGATCAGGCTATGTAATAAGATCAATCAAATTATTCTACAAGAATCAAGTTGTCAACTGTTGTGGTAAAAATGTCAATGCAGAGTTGTTAAAATAATAACCTACTCATGACAAAAAAATAAATAATTAAAAATGGAGTTTATTTTCAGTTTATTATTTATACTATTTTCATAGCTATACTAATTTTTAGAACATGGCAGCCGCCCCCCCCACCAGAAAGCTCTGCCACCCCAGCCTGGCTAGTTCTCTAGCTGGCAACCCAAACGTTTAAAAATATATACTGGAATCACCCCTTCCCGGCCCTACGTGTCCCTTGCCAGGATTATTGTCTATAAAAGTTTTTGTTAACATTTTTAATGGTGTGGTTCTCATAGAAGCTTTGTGTAATGTTTTGTTTAAATAAACATTGCCCGTATAGCAAAATCAGGGCCCTGTTGCTTGTAGCTGACTAACTGAATTAGTTAACTGAATTAGCCAGATAGCTCTCAGGACTACGTGACAGAATCTGGCTTTTTCCAATCCTTGATTCAAGCTTACAGTCCAGCTGAGTAAGTTACCATAGCAACACATCCTTAATCTTAAACTTGCTCTAGTGCAGGCCAACTCAAAATTAGGTGGATCTGTGCATACAAATTCATAATTTTACTCAATAAAAGCACTTGACACAGCCCTCTAAAATGGCAACGCCTTCCTCAGACATCCCATAGATCAAGAAGCAATCTGAATTGTTTTTCTTAGGGAATGAGTACTGAGAGATCGCCAAGATCATTTGCATCATTAATGTGTTTTTCAATTTCAGCCCTATAGATTCGGACAGCAAGCTATAATTTACCTAATCAATCTACTTGAGCCATACATTGCCCACACCACCCAGCACAGCCGTGCTTTGACAGTAACACAGACTACTTGCTTAGAGCTGTGATTTTTTTCTCCTAGTGCATTCCTTTACTCAGTTGGCGATGCTGAAAATATCAGCAAAGCTGCTGTTACTAGGTTAAATGCAATGTAATTAATAGCTAATCCCATTATAATTGTATTTATTAAGTAGGCTACATTGTTATGCTGAGTTCTGCAACAACTTTAGTGCTGTGGGCTGCAGTCTGATCCCCATCAAGGCAGCCTCAGGACCAAATGAGGCAGATTTTGTGAACAGGAAATCATTTCACAGCATTAATGTACAGGTGCTTATGACTTGATCACTTACATGAAAATAAAAATGAGCTACAATTCAGCAACTGATGCAAAAAATGCAAAATTGTATTGACAATTATACAATGTCAGTGCTAGAGAGCAGGGTATCAGACTTTGGATAATACTGTACAACATCCATGCCCTGACCTCAATTATTTTCAGATGATCTGTGAATCCACCTGCCTCATTTCAAACATTGAAGCCAAGTGGCCAGGTTCTGTCCATGACTCAAGAATATTCAGAGAGTCTACATTGTGCCCAGAATTTGAGGAAGGTGTAGGAAATAATCTTATTTGTCAGAAATCATTGCTTAAATTTTTGTTTTATGAAGTGATCTAACAGTGTTCATCTCATGCCATTATGATAGGATCCTACTTAGAGATAGAAACAACTACTATTTAGACCCTTCTTCATGACTCCATACCCAGAACCAGCACCAGGATCCCATAGTGGCTCTTGCAAGGACACTTGTCACTTTGAATAAAGTTCTTATACGGTACGTCACTTGAACCTGCATCCAAGTCTGTTTAATGCCCATAAGATTTTTACTACATGTACGGGAAAGAGAAATACCCAATCATTTCCTGCTAATTTTGTGAAGAAGGTGAAATAAACAACTTATATCAGATAGATTAAGTAGTACAATGTGTGTAAAATTATTATATTGGGGTAAATACATGGCCTGTGTAATAATACAAAAATTAAATTAAATTCACTTATGCAAGTAGTTTAGGCCTATCTGCAATTTTGTTAGTTTAAGGCCATACTTCCTCTCTGGACTTGGCAGCAGCAGTAGCAGTGTTGGATTTAGGTGTGATAATGTCTTTATATTCCTCAAACCTTTCCATGAAAAGGTCTTGCTCAGTCAAGCTGAAAAACACGGCTCTCTGTTTTGACGTCATCTGTCGTGCAGCTCATTGTTTCAGTGCTCTGCCAGTCTCCCTGATTTCTTAAGTCGGAATCGAGTTAACGAGATCATTTTAGCCACTATTTACTGTCAAGTAACGGAGATAGCATGACTTCAATTATCCTGTTAATTGAATATGTCTAACATCTGATTAGCCTGAATTAGTTAGCTATGAGGAATAGGTCATATTCTAAAAATAGGTACAAGTTTATTTATACATTCATGGTACTTAAACTATACAGATACGGTAGGATACATTATAACCATATTTTAAATGTTTTCTGTATTCCAAACATTTGTGCATCTGTATGTATTTTAAGACTACAGTGTTTGGTGAACTACACATTTCCTTTCCTCTACCTGCACATAAAGGGATGTATTGTGAATGATATTCAGCACAGAATACCGAGAGCCCCATTGTGTTATGCATGACTCAGATAGCAACTTTGTGGATGGTCAGATGGTCTTCTGCAAGGCAATACACTACTATGACACTGAAGAAGACAGGGTGAGGCACCTTTTAGCAAACAGGATTGTGTTTTAATGCTTGAATGTGGAAGTTATTCAAAACAGCAACACAATATGACAGCGTGACCTTCAGATCCGTCGATCTTGAAATCCAAGACTGTCGAGATTTCATGAACAGATTGTATCATTGTATCATGGTTTCTTATCCTATTTATTTTATAAATGACTATTATGTAACAATACATGCTTTGTCTACCCTGCCTTGTGCCCTGTCTGCCAGGTTAGGGTTTGTCTCACCATGACCCTGTGCTGGATGAAGCGGATATTGAAAATGGACAGAAAATGGAAAGGTCATGATGAAGACTAAGGTCATTGACTGAAAATAACACAGCTGACCCAAAAGACCATTGGAGTCTTATATCTTTAAATATCCAAAGCCTTCAAGTAAGGGACATTATGTCAGCTTGTCATTTTCTTCTCTCTCTCTCTCTCTCTCTCTCTCTCTCTCTTCTCTGTCTCTCTGTCTCTCACACACACACACACATTTTCAATCTTTTCATAATAAATGTCCTTCTATCCTTTCCTAACCTTCCCGCAATACATGATCAGATATGCCGTGTGGTGCCACTGTCTGTGAAGACTTTGAAGCAGGGTGTCACGGTGTTTTGGGGGCTCTTTCTGTCTCTCTGAAACATTGGCCTGTATGGCAGAAAAGAACGTGGATGTGGGTCTTCTCCCACAGGTAAGGACCCAAGTAGGAAAAGGATAAGGCTCTCTGGAGAGTCTCCTTAATAACTTGCCTTATTAAAAAAACACAAGGACATCTTAAACTAGATTCAGGGTCTCAGAGGAAAGCTGTTGCAGGCTTCCTCCTTTTCAGACAATGAGGGTCAATGAGGGCTGCTGCAGGGATCCAGGCTTCAATCTCAGTTCCTCCAATGCCATACGATCAACAAGTCATGCTCAATCACATTAAGCTGAGAGCTGGAAAGTTAGCAGATCCAAACTATCAACTTACTATGCAATATATTTTGCTTGCCTGTCAGGATCTCCAAATGATTCATTGATCTTCCAAAAATGTGCATTCTAGAGAACAAAGGATTTATAACTTTAAAGCTGCACTTGTAATTTTGGAGAGAATCAAAACTTTCTTTGACACTTAGTGGGCATCACTTTGCCTTGGAGTATTTATGCTGTTGGGTACTAAAGGGTTCCAGTTTCACCACTGTGACAAAAAAAGCTAATTTTAAACAGGCTGATAAGATTTTTACACTGGGCTTTTGTGCCCCTTCCCAAATATAACCCCTCCCTAAACACAATAATGCAAGGATTGGTTTGGCTGAATAAATAGCCACCGTGTGTCTGCTGCCTGTAGCACACCTGGATGTTAACCAGGGCTCTTATTAGGGCTGCACACCTGGAGCGCTTCTGTCCCATCAAAGGGGCTCAAGGTGACGACACCCAACTTTCAACTCCCAGGTAACCACACTTATCTGTCATCTCTCTCACTGTGAATTCCAGCTACAAGAGTACAGGCTCACAAAGAGGTGTTTGTGTGGGTAGTGCCTGTGTGTGGAAACTACATTAACAGGGAGTGTTTTAGCAGAGATCTCTCCAAGGAAGGACACCCATGTGTGACCAAAAAAAGACCAAACAGGTGATTGTAAACCATTTTATGATTGTAAAGTGAAAAATATTAAATCTATCTTTAATTTTGTTAGGTAATTAAAGTCCTCCAGAGCATCAGTGGTCTGTTGTTGTGTGTGTGCGTTACTTAATTGAAGTCATAATTAGGATAAGAAGTCAAATCAACTGTTTAATCAGGTGCTAAGTGAAAGGTACCTCCAATAATCCATCCCTATATTCTGTCATTTTAATTTTCTCTGAATCCAGCAGGCTCACCAACGTAGAACACATGTTGCTGAGCTGGGGAGGAAGGGAGACATGGATTTGCACTAATGTGGCTCATTTCTATTGACTCCTGACCCCCATCTCCTTCAGAGAAGCCAGGTGGAGTGGCAGGGGGTTCCAATTAACCCCTGAGAGACATGTGCCCTTGCCAGCGGCATGAAATATTAGAGCCAACCCCCCCCCCCCCCCCAACTGATTGGCAATTGGCAGGTGCTCTGACAAGATGTTTACAGAGCACAGCTGGGCACAGAGCAGCAGCATTAATGGGCTCTCCCCAAAAAATCAATGCCAAGCTAGCCACAGAGCCAATCGACCTGCCTCTTCTGAAGCTAATCGCCCTGACTCCCACCAAGCCGATCTCACCACCATGTTTGCATCAGTGTCACCCGCCCCCTCTCACTGTTCAGATGCTAGAACACAGTTCCAGCTGTGACCATTGGATGTTGTATTTCACAGCATTTTCTCTTGCACTCCACTTGTTGTAGTTGGGAACTCTTTTTGTTTTTTTCCATTGCACTTGGTAACGTTGTATTTCTATCTATGTTTCTTGGCAGATTGAATGCACTGCATATTAATCCTTGTGAATGAGATGAAACGAAATAGAAGAAGATAATTGTGATGCTGTATTGAAGGTATTGAGTGGAGATCTACTGTCAGCGAGCCAGGTCCCACCTGCCCACGCTGCCCATCCACAGCAAATATGTGCCGTCTGAAACAAACTCCCAAGACATATTGTTGAAGCCAATTCCATGAGATAGAAAACACAGAATGGATGTGATTCTGTTCTTATGTTAAAGCAAGAATGTTGGGTCGAACAGCCGTTTGTTTGTAACCACTATTTATTTCTCTTTCTTATTTAGACCTTGCAAATCAGTCAAGAGGCATGGCAGGAATGGAAATGAGGCACAAACCATTTTTGTCTCTGTCTATCTGTCTGTCTGTCTTTCTGTCTAGTGTATATATATTTTGCCTCAAAGGTGTTTTTGGACTTGGTCTTGCTGATCTAAAAATAGACACTTAATACAGGGAGTTGCACCAATAGCTGTGTTTACTGTCGCCTCCCACCTCTCTCTCTCTAATCTTTGCTCTACGGAGGACTCCCCCCAAACACAGATTACTGTTATCACAGATGTAGCTGGGGATTTTCTGTCTAGATCAAATCCATTTAAAAGAGTGCGGTGGTGGGGGTTCTCCTCCATATCTTCACTCACTAAGATATAGACATAAGAGCTGTGTGGACATTGGAGGGACTAGACAGTAATGTTCACAATTATTTTCCAGAGGGGTTCTTGAGGATGAAATATTAGCAATCCTCCCAATGTCAGTATGTATCTATTTATGAACAGCAACATGATTCTAAGGGACTGATAAAACTAGATCAAATTAAATAAAATAGAACTTAATGTGATGTTCAGTAAATAGGTTAAGAGGTTTTCTTTCACAGTGCACAGACTGCACTTTTGCGTTCCTTCAAGTCCTGGATGAACGATAGAGGCCGTCAATGTAGGACAAGCTCTCCAGCCCAGGCAACACCATTTCCCCACTATTCCCAACATGTGCAATCCGTTTAGCAGCAGTCCATAGTCACAACTCCATTCAGACATAATTGCCATGAATATGCAGCGTAGATGAGGTTAAAAAAGTAACTAAATATATACATTAATTAAATGCATACATTAAAAATGTGATACAAACACAATCTTGCACTTAAATCAAATCAAAACACAACTCAGCTGGACCTTCATGTAGCAATAAGATCTCAGGGGTAGCAAATAATATAAGGAATAAATGTGACTGTAGTAAGAAAATGAAATATTCAATAAGGAGCACATGAACTTTCCCTTGAACCTCCAGGATTATGTCTCATTAGCCCCCACCCTGACCTACTGTGTATGAGACCTGTGTGTAAACCGTCATTAGGCAGGAAGAAATCAGACCCAAAGGAAATATCTGTATTTACATTACACACATGTTATTGAGTACAGGGACAGCACTGTGTTTCTGCACTCCTTTGCTGGGGACAGGATGTTACATGGTACTTGTAGCTCTATTAACCACGATAAAATCTGAACATCATTATTACTAAACACTGCATCTCTTTACCAAACACACAAGGAGCCTGTTATCCTCTAAACAAGGTTTGTTTATGGTACCTGGTGCAGTATCACCTGTCCATGGGAATTGTAAATTTCCACGCCGGAAAAGCCCATAATCAAGAGAAGGAAAAAAAACTATAGAAACAGCTGTGCGGTGTTAACTGTAATCTGGATCTGCTGTAATTGTAAAAAAATGTCCACAACAGGACTGATTGAGCTTTAAACCAAATACAAAGGGCTAAATTAGAGCTGAAACTCTGAGAAACTCTTCTCAGCACTGATCTTTCCTGGGTCTGGATAGGCCTGGCCCTGCAGGTTTTATGGGGAGCTTAAAGAGTTCATATAAACCTACAGTTAGGTCCATAAATATTTGGACAGTGACACAATTGTCATCATTTTGGCTCTGTACGCCACCACAATGGATTTGAAAGGAAACAATCAAGAGCATCACCAGGGAAGAAACCCAGCATCTGTGATGTCTATGGGTTCCAGACTTCAGGCAGTCATTGACTGCAAAGGATTTGTAACCAAGTATTGAAACTCACAATTTAATTCATGTTAGTTTGTCCAAATACTTTTGAGCCCCTAAAATTGTGGGACCACATATAAAAATGGGTGTAATTCCTCCACAGTTCACCCAATTTGGATGTAACTACCCTCAAATTAAAGATGAAAGTCTAAACTGAAAGCACATCTTGATTGTTTCCTTTCAAATCCATTGTGGTGGTGTACAGAGACAAAATGATGACAATTGTGTCCTGTCCAAATGCTCATGGACCTAACTGTATATTACTGTAGCATTTGCATTGGCTAGCTAGATATATTAGTAGTGTATCTGATGCAACAGGTAACAGGGTTAATTTTCTCAGGAGAAAACTGTCTAAGGACTCTGACAGCCCATGCCAATAAAAATCATAATTTAAAAATTAAAATGAGGTCAGATTGCTTCTATTTTACTAGCCTCTTTAACATGCAGTGCACCTGTATTATTGGGGGAGTTTCCATGCAGTGTTTTTAACTGAAGATGTGCGGCAGAATCAGGTTTGTGGCCAAAATCAACCAGATGCAAGGCACAAGCCTCAGCTGTACACTGTTTAATTTGAACATATTGTCACATGACAGCCATGGATTCAGTGATATAAAGATCTCGAGTACTCTTCTCATTCATGTAAAACACCCTTTCTGAGATTTTCCTGCAAAAACACAACAAGAACTGTATATAGAGCTAATTTACATATTAATTCACTGTTTTGTCCTTAATTTGCATGATGTCAGGTAAACGGCAGCTCTTCCCAAGTGCAATAAACGAAAACAATGTAAACCCCGAGAGGCAGAGGGCATTTAATCTTTGACTCAAGCTTACTGTCTCGAGTGAGGTCGAAACACACATGTTAAATCCGCCATTGACAGACATGACAGTCAGCTGGACAGCATGGTCCAAAACTGAAAACAATATTATGAATTTAATATAAACTTTAAATTTCTAACAGTCCTCACTCCTGAATCAATGAAAGGGTGACATAGTTGTTGCCAGGGAGTTAATGGCATGTTTTTTCCAGACTGAATACGCACTTAAATATACTTAGGCTCTTGATAAGGATATTTACTCTAAAATAGAATTGTATCCTTCCATTTATGTGTGTGTGTTTATAAATCACGTATGAGATCTGGAGTGCTTCTGGACTAGCCCAAGGTCAGTGATAATGGCACAGGCTGTGCATGGGCACAAATCCAGTATGCACACTGAAGGGCCTCCTTTCTTGCCTGTACAGTCATTCTGTACAGTGCTCAGCAGGAGCAGCCTCTCAATGAAGTACAGGGTGACATTAACAATGATTAGCTTGCAAATGATATTACAGCTCTAACAAATCACCAAGCACAAAATGGAGCATATCTAATAGCTAGTCATTCAGGGCCTTATGTTCACAGGAGGAAATCACTCAAGGAAGGAAAAAGACAGGCCTATATTTATAAAACGTTTATGTCATCTTATGTTCACCACTCTGCTCTCTTAAGACAGAAAATAAGTAAATGGTACATAATTGTTTTTACAAATATGCATTTAATTTGTTTTTAGTATTACATAAAATGTAGCTAACGGTAAAGTTTACACTTACATTAGTAAGATGAAAGCTTTATGTGATGCTTATCCACTTCTGTGTTTTTTTTCCCTCAGTATCAAAAAGAACATGATGGTAATAGTTCCCTGAATATGGACCTCTGTAGTTTACTGTGAGGTGAGGAAGGTCCCATCAAATACACTGTCTAAAAGTGGAAATATATGTACAGTTAATGGATAAACTCCCCTTGTATAAGAAAGGTTTAGAATATTAAGCATAGTTTTAGTATGGCTTCACCCGTGTTGAGTTTTTACTTTTGTAATTAGTGTTCTTGCTCTGATGTATTCTATGGCTACAATAGACAAGTTACTAGTTTTCCCATAGGTTTTCTTGGACTACTGTACCTTACTTATATTTGTTTGTAGAATTTGTGCAGAGATATTTAGATACTCTAATTTTAGTGCTCTAATTTATAACAGTGCTCGTAATAGCTTATAATTTATTGCTCCAGCTTAAGTTATATTGTTTGTACTGCTCTATCGTCTCGCTCCCTTGCTTCCAAAAAATGAGCAGAATCGTTTAATCAAAATAAGCAGATGGGATGCCTGTAGAGTCCCAATAATCAAACATTTGAAAGAACAGCTATTTTAAAATAATCTTATAAATCTGTATATTTGGAGGCTAAATTTACTCTTCCTGAAAGTACCAAAAGCATCAAAGGACACGACCTTCTGACCTGTACCACAATGGGTTCGATTTTTCATCGTCAGGTGGGTTGGCCTAGTTTTTAATAAGATTAAAGGAATGCAGTATCAAGTATTTTCCTTCACAGTTCTCTCCTGTTGCCAGTTGAGGTCAAAAGCACATTAATCAATGTGTAATATGAATCAATTGAAATATAAAAGC
This sequence comes from Amia ocellicauda, assembly GCF_036373705.1. Lineage (NCBI taxonomy): Eukaryota > Metazoa > Chordata > Actinopteri > Amiiformes > Amiidae > Amia > Amia ocellicauda. Next base: position 29,334,140 of record NC_089852.1, read on the forward strand.
TACAGAATGCTTTTATTGTATGTGTGTTTGTTTCTGTATTAACCATTAACTCAAGCACAACTTTAAAGCAGAAACAAAGTCACACTGACATTAAAAGTTGCCAGATATTTGAAAGCATAGACATGTGTCATGCTTTAAAATATGCAATTTCATGATGATATGCAAAAGGAATTCATTAATTAATTTATTTGTTTGTTTGTTAATAATGAAAGATGGTTATTTTACCAGTTGTAGAATTACCCCACATTCCTTGAATTATCACAGGGTATTTTTTTATTTGCCAATAGCTGAGCTGTTGATTTATTTATTAAGTGTTTAACTCTGAGTAATACCACAGAAATAAACTATTGCATTTTTAATTTAACAGGACTTTTCTTCTTAGATACAGTGGGTCTGAATGTTCTGTAGTAGAAGTTCCTGGAAGAGTGTTGAGTAATGCAACATGCCTGCCAAATCATGTGACCAATCCACTTCATTTGAACAAATCTAAATCTAGGCCATAATGAAAGCTTGTTTGTTAAGTGTCTGATGTATAGCACAAGTGGTGTCAGAGATGATTTTTGCAGAGATGATTTTTGCAAAGTAGTGGATTGGATCTGGATTTGAATATGGAATTAGTTTAGGAGAAATAGTGAAATCAATAACCATACTGAGATGGTTTAAACATTTATATTTAGAAAATAAGCCAGTAATATACATTATTATTATTATTATTATTATTATTATTATTATTATTATTATTATATTATTATTATTATTATTATTATTATTATTATTATTATTATTATTATTATTATTACTTGGTCTGTCTCCAAAGTGAGTCAATAATATGAAATAGGTAATAGTATAAAACACATACATATCTCATATCTCTGATCATTCTCACTTTCTTGTGTACTCACTAAAACATTACAGCACAATTAAACAGCTGCAGATGTAGTGGTACTTTTCTTTAACGCTATTTATTGTCATTTTTTTCTTGAAGAAAAAAAGTTCTGATTCACCACTCCAGTCAAACAAAGCAATGACACATTAGCAGCCTGCAGTCCTTTTGACCTTACAGAGATGGAGAAACACCCACTGCTGTGCACACGTGTCTTATAAAATAGATTAACTAGTTAGTCACCTGCATGTGATAATTTTGGAAGAAACCACTGAAATAGAGGACAATAAAGGGCTTCCTTGAAGCAATAGAGACCTACAGAGGGTCGAGCAAGGAGTGACTCTTGAACAGTATTGGGGGTCTGTGAGAAGTGGGACCTCTCAGACAGGGGTTTCTCAGAAACAAAAACTATAAACTTTTCAGGTGAGAAAAATACATAGGAAAACAACCCCTTTTAGTGTTATCACTTCTGCTCACATTTGCGGGCTTCTGCCTGAGCTTTCTGGCTCTTAATATTATTAACTACACGAAATCGCTGCAAGATTACCCAATAATCCAAATAATGCCATGGCTCGGGGGTGCGAGGTCTGAGGGAGCCTTGAATATGGATATTATTATTAAATCATCTCAAATGAATACATTCACATCCATGGAAATATAAACAAATAAAGGTCTGCGGGCTCCTGAGTGGGTCAGCCTGTTGTATAGTGTGTGCATAGTGCACGACACAGTCCCCTCTCACCTGGCCAGGAACAGTGTCATAACACTTTATAATATGTACTGGTAATTCCAGTGTAACTAAGCACCCCCAGATAAATTCATATTAAATGGGTTGCAGGGAGTATGCATTAACTTAATCTCCACCTGTATTGATGCACCCCATACAGAAGAACCATATACTTATAATATATTTAAATATATATTGTAATATAGTTTAATATATTTGATAGATATATAATTAATTTATTTTATTGCTCATGTATTTTTTCACTTAATTAAATACACCATTATGATGCCATATAATTAAATAATTATAATATACAATATATGAACAAAAATGCTTTTCATCAATTTAGGTGCTTTCTTTTAATATTGCATAGCTATGTTGGATATACTAAATATCATGTACACTATATTATATCATTCTATATATGTTGATCTGTAACAAGCTATTAATCTACACTCACCTAAAGGATTATTAGGAACACCATACTAATACTGTGTTTGACCCCCTTTCGCCTTCAGAACTGCCTTAATTCTACGTGGCATTGATTCAACAAGGTGCTGAAAGCATTCTTTAGAAATGTTGGCCCATATTGATAGGATAGCGTCTTGCAGTTGATGGAGATTTGTGGGATGCACATCCAGGGCACGAAGCTCCCGTTCCACCACATCCCAAAGATACTCTATTGGGTTGAGATCTGGTGACTGTGGGGACCAGTTTAGTACAGTGAACTCATTGTCATGTTCAAGAAACCAATTAGAAATGATTCGACCTTTGTGACATGGTGCATTATCCTGCTGGAAGTAGCCATCAGAGGATGGGTACATGGTGGTCATAAAGGGATGGACATGGTCAGAAACAATGCTCAGGTAGGCCGTGGCATTTAAACGATGCCCAATTGGCACTAAGGGGCCTAAAGTGTGCCAAGAAAACATCCCCCACACCATTACGCCACCACCACCAGCCTGCACAGTGGTAACAAGGCATGATGGATCCATGTTCTCATTCTGTTTACGCCAAATTCTGACTCTACCATCTGAATGTCTCAACAGAAATCGAGACTCATCAGACCAGGCAACATTTTTCCAGTCTTCAACTGTCCAATTTTGGTGAGCTTGTGCAAATTGTAGCCTCTTTTTCCTATTTGTAGTGGAGATGAGTGGTACCCGGTGGGGTCTTCTGCTGTTGTAGCCCATCCGCCTCAAGGTTGTACGTGTTGTGGCTTCACAAATGCTTTGCTGCATACCTCGGTTGTAACGAGTGGTTATTTCAGTCAAAGTTGCTCTTCTATCAGCTTGAATCAGTCGGCCCATTCTCCTCTGACCTCTAGCATCAACAAGGCATTTTCACCCACAGGACTGCCGCATACTGGATGTTTTTCCCTTTTCACACCATTCTTTGTAAACCCTAGAAATGGTTGTGCGTGAAAATCCCAGTAACTGAGCAGATTGTGAAATACTCAGACCGGCCCGTCTGGCACCAACAACCATGCCACGCTCAAAATTGCTTAAATCACCTTTCTTTCCCATTCAGACATTCAGTTTGGAGTTCAGGAGATTGTCTTGACCAGGACCACACCCCTAAATGCATTGAAGCAACTGCCATGTGATTGGTTGGTTAGATAATTGCATTAATGAGAAATTGAACAGGTGTTCCTAATAATCCTTTAGGTGAGTGTATATATAGCTCAGGCCTTTGTAGTCATGTTTTTTTCTGTGACTTTACTATACTCTTCTGTAATTGCTTGAACTAATTAAGGCTATACCTTTGGAGTGTCATTATATAAACCAGGCATCACATCTCTTTTTCATTATATAGCTCATCATTCCTGGTTGTCTTGGCAATGCGTTCCTTTGTGCAGGAATATTTCTCAAATAAAGTGGTTGAAATTAATGTATTTTTCAAATTTGAATATGTGAAATCTTTCATTTTTACTGCATATGTATTTATTACTGGATTATTTTGTCAGAACTTGCATTTAAGTTACCTGATACACATAGAATACATTTTTACATAAGGTTACTATATTTAAAATATATTGTAAATTCTCAATTCATATTCATATTCACATGTTTAGTGTGCATACATATATTATTTGTAATATAAAAAATATTTGTTTTTTGTTTTTAAAATGTATGTATGTATATATGGATGGATGAATATTTTAAAATGCATTTTCGATATAGATTTTTGTTTTATGTACCAATATATTATTTTATTATGTGGCCATATATTTTTATAATTGTTTCATATACCAATAACCGGCCAATTTTGTGGTATTTTAAGTATATTTATATATGTATTTGTATTTCCATAACTGACTAATAAATATGGGCTATTTATTTCAAATATGGTTATTCTATATGGGCAGTTCAATAACATCTATAATATGTAAACTCAGCACTAAGAGACAATTCTTTGTTGCATGTGTAAAGATATCAGCCAAATCATCAGAACCCATACTGGGGTTTGTAGAAATATTGCAACATTTCTTATAAGACCTTTCTCTTGTTTGTACTGGATCCTTAAAGCCTGAATGATGTGTCTCAATAATACACAGGTTAAGCACAATAGCCTAGTACACAATGCATAGCAAAGCTCAGAGAAGCATGTTCAAATCATTCAACCACTGTATTAGTACACCTACAAGTGTTGATCTTAGGGTTGGAGATATCATCTAGAGTAGTAACGCATGTGTCTAAACTTTCACAAGATCTGTTTCTTCAGAAAATAGTTTTGCAACCAAGTCTCACACATACACACGGTCTGTCCTTCCTTTTCGTTCACACAAACTGCCGGTGAGACAAAAAAACACTTCTGAGTGCTGACTTTCTATTGAAACTCATTGATAAAAAAGGATGTTGTCAGCAGGCTGTTTTCCTGGAAAATAATTTAAAAATACGAGGAGAAAGATGACTCTGCCAATAACATCTGACCCCTTAATATCTGGACACTGGGAGACAGTTTTTGAGATTGTCCTTCAATTTAAATAATTCCGCCAGCGATTGAATAATGTGGTTTTCACCAACAGAAGGTGGGAACTATCAATATTACTGAGGCAACAGCAATAAAAGTAACAATGATTTTCAAGATATTTTGTTTGTTTGTTTATACACATTTATATTAAAACACTATACTGTATTGCTGCCTTGAGATAAATAAGGAACAATGTAGATTTAGAGAAATATCAATGCACACTATTAAAAAGCAACTTGATAACTCCAGATTGTCATACAATGCGTGCTTGTTACAAGGTCATTCAGACACTAGAGTGCGTGGTGTTCAAAGAGGGTGTATTTATGAACAAACCTCACCCTTTCTTTTGATGCCCCACAAAGCTCTGCCCTTCTCTCCTCTCTCTGCCCAATTACCACCCTGAAGTAGGTGCACTGTGATGTGTTCACATTCACCCCCTCTGCATAACATCAGTCTCAGTCTGTTAGGGCAAGTGGAGAAAGTGCACACTCTAAGCCTGTCTCCAGTGTCTGGAAACTTCAGATATAAATTGCTTGCTTTCTGCTCTGTCCTGAAGTGTAAACGCTTTGGCCAGCCTGGCATAACATTGTAAATAGATCTCTTTCTGAATTTCGCTTTCAAATAATATTATATAGACAGATATAACCACACAAAAGGAACATTAACAGACACAATTGGAGGATCTACGATGGAATCTGGCACAGCCTCCCTGTACTTTACAACAGTAATCTTGGTAAGGAACTGCTCTTACCAGTATAGCCCTGTAGATTACACCCTGGCAAAAGCCTCTACTGTGTAATAACACAGAGAGAGGGGGGAAGGCAATACAGGACCCAGTCTGACAGGCACTGTAAACTGCAGTGTACATCAGTATTCCCCGAGCCATCTTCCACAGCAGCCTCTCTATGGTCTGCTGGGCTCAACCCTCACCTGCCTCCGTCTCTGTCATGCTGATATGGGTTGTATCACCTGCTGAGTTACAGGTGAGTTGAAAACACACATTGCTGGGGGCTCGGAGGACTGGGGGGGGCAATACTCAGCAAAAGGCATGGAAGCAGAGAGAGACTTTTGCAACCCCCACACCAACCTCCACCCCCCACCTCAGCACTTTGTATGTTGATAATTGGATAAAATCACAAAAGAGATCAAAGAGAGAGGGAGATCACTTAGAAACACTATTAGAAATTATTGCAAAACAGACAAAAACACAAAGCCCATCGCAGCAAAAATCGACACAGAAAAAGAGAAAGAAAGAAATTAGAAATTCCCTACCAGCACAGTTTGATAATCCTATATTATTCCTGAAATGGTCAGGGTGTGGGATCAGTGGCTGTGAGACTGATCAAAGGACATAATTGTACATGACCATGGCTATCTTAGCACTTTACCCTGGGATCATCGCAGCAGAAGTCAGTTAAACAAGGTGAGACTCATAGAACACAGTCATGCTTAAGGAGGCAAATGCTAGTAAAAGTTCAGCGTGACAGTAACATGCTAACACTACAGTCATCTTCTGTAAGGGAAGGATAGACTTACCATCTCCACCTGCCGTGGATCCAGTTGGCTGGCCACAGTTGCTGGCACAGAAAACTGGATCTTCTTCCGCTCCTTGGACTCCACTACCTCTGCTGTGGGCAGGGGCTCCATTCCTCTGTCCGTCTCCGTCCGTCTATGGCAGATGCAGAAGTCCTGGGATAAAGTCAGAAGACTGGGGGGAATCCAATGGCGAAGATCAGATAACTTTGTCTGTCTATCTCCTTCACTCTTGTTCTCTCTCTGTCCCTCTTTAAGGATTTTTCCCTTTCTCTCTCTTCTCTGTCCTTCTCCTACCCTCACTGTTCTCCTTACTGATATTTCTCTCTTTTCTCTGCCTGTCTTTGTATCTGTATGTATGCTAGTTTCCTCTAATACTCTCTTTCAGTCTGTATCTCTGGTTCTCTCTCTCTCTCTCTCTCTCTCTCTCTCTCTCTCTCTCACTCTCTCTCTCTGTTCTCACAACCTGCTCTGCACGAGCCTGAATGGGACGTCCTTAGAGCAAAGGGGTGGGAGGGAGGGACAGAGAGAAAGAGGGAGGAGTGAGAGAGAGAGAGAGAGACAGAGGAGGGGGAGGAATGGGAAAGAGAGAGAGAGAGAGGAAATGGAAACATCTTTTTTAAGCAATTCAGAAGGATGTGTATATATGTACATTCAAGCATTCAATTTGGAAAAAAGGAGTCTATACACCCAATGGACAGACATTTGTATATATATATATACACATGTGGGTGTGTGTGATTTGCTACTTGGAAAACAACAAAAATTAGTAATTGTATTACTCACAAATATACAACACATCATGCTGTGGTCTATATATAATAGGGAAAACACACTTTTTAATTCTCGTCAGTCAAGCATAAAGGTACCAGATCTGGGTCCGAGTGCGATTTTGCACTGATTTTAGTTACCAAAATGAACACATATAAAGGCATTGGTTTTATGTTAATTCTCAACTGAGAGGTTAGGAGAAAGACAGTGCAGAGGAGTAGACTGAGGGGGAGAGAGAAGAGAGAGAGGCAGGAAGTGAGTGGAATTTGAGAGTCAGATTTGAGAGCAGCAAAAGGGGGGGAAAGACTAGAAACGGCTTTTGAAATGCATTTATAACAATACGTACAAGCAGAGACCTCATACTATACATTACTTAACACTTCAGTTTCTGCTCTACCCCTCTAAACAATGATGTACGAATGTAATTGTATCTCTCTCAACATCTCGCAGAATATTTGCAGAAAGAACCACAGATATGACGCATCACTTCGATGCATGTGGACACTGAACTAGCAGAAATAGGAAGTGATGCAAAATACATACTTAAAGATACTAACTAGGACCCTGTGAATGTTACCAATGAGATCAGCATTAAAGGGTTTTAATAGCCTGATATGATATTACTTACTTGTTAAGATCACCAAATGTATCAACAGCATTCATTAGATTCTAAAAATGTGCATTCGGTATGTCAAATTTAAATGGTGTAATTTTGAATGTAAACATGCTAGTTATTTCAGAGGCTATCAATACTTGCTCTTTCTGAAAGCACCAAAAGCATGTAGGATGCAACATTGTGAACTCTAGCTCAGACGCAACAATTTCAATTATATGGATATACCTTATTATTATTATTTTAAGGTGATGGATATTTGTGTCTGAGTACATCCTTTTGGGGCTTTCAGGGAGAGAACATTTCTACAACCTTCAAAATGACAGACACTTATAATAAAGTATAATAAATTCAAAACTGTACTCCGGAATGTACATTTTCTGGAAAACTAATAATGGAAAGGGAATATGCAGGCCAAAACCAGAAAAGGAGATAAAAATGCAAAAGGAATCTCCCTCAAAGTGTCATGCATACTTTTACAGCTAATTTTCTGTTCATTTTAACACAAGTGTTACAAGGTATTCATTGACAGTTATTCTCCTTAAAGCAAGGACATATAGGTCTTACCAGCCTGGCCACTTTAGGATACAGCGAGAAACCCCCAAAATACAATAACTTTCTGATTATTGCACACGTAAGCCCTTCCCAAGCAAAGGGAGAGTCTGGCACTATGTATGGTGTAGAATAAGGGATACAGAGGTGACGATTAAAAATCAGCAGCTCTGACTTGGTTGTGTGTCCTTCCCAACACATTCATGCACATATTGCCCCCCTACTGGGAACAGAAAAATATAATTTTCACTATCTGTGAGTCTCTCAAAAGTGTTCCATTTTAAACCTGCACTTTTGTATTTGCTGTGCTTTTTTACAGTTCTCTAGACAGCTGATTAGAAGATCTCATGTTTAAAGCGTGTTGACAGGTCTGAGGTTTAACTCCAGTCCTACAGGGCTATAGAGGAAAGGGTTTATAGGTCTATTTAAACTTGCTTTTGAGCTGAGAAATGGATTTAATTGGTTCAGTTATATAAAGAATGTGTTTAATTGGCTTAATTAAGAGATAAAGTGGAAGGAAAACCAGAATCAGCTTTGAATTACATTAATTAAACAATTATTTGCTTAATTAATCTAGATTAACATCAGCCACTCTTGGAAGAGACCCGAGGACCAGGGCTGGAGATGATTGCAACAGAGCTTTCTCTCTGTATCCCTGAATTAATTAGCAAATTGTTGTTGCTGTAAATATGCAACAGAAGAGGGTGTGTGTGCATTTAGTGGATGAGGGAGGGGATGTTTATCTCCGTATGAGTATTGGGGGGATGGGTTGCAGGGAGCAGGATGTGGATTAGAGGATAAACGAGAGAGATGGCAGCATGCAAAAGAGGGAAAGACAGAGAGGGAGGATATATGTTTGTATGAATGTGTTGAAATTATTTTTGCCACAGCACAGAAAGTGACTAATATCAACAGGTGTGTGAAGCCAATAAAGGTGTTTCTTAATAATAATAACTAAACATACCTCCAAAGAGTATGAGTGAAAGAGAAAGAGAGAGAGATGCAGGGTTGTGTGAATAATTCATGGCTCCTTCAGAGACAAACAGCACTAGACTCTATGGGACCCCGGTTCTGGAGACACAATGCCCTGCAATTGCAGTTGGGGACAGGACACAACAGCCCACCCCCACCTGTAGTCCCTAGACATGCACAGGACTCACACAGCATGCTGGTTAAGGTTCAGGAGACTGGAAATTGGGGAAATTGGAAATTGCACTACATTTGAATATATGATAGGGGAGGAATAATCACATTAGAAGTGGCTATAAGCAAGTAAATGGTTTTAAGGAATCATACGTAGCATTTTCAGATGCTCTCACAGTGTTTATTTTAGTTCAGTCTGAAAAGGATGAATTTGTTTATGAGGAATGTTCAGTCGTTTGTTGTTACTGTGAACCAACAAGGGGAAAAGTATGATGCAGATAAAGCTGGTGATTGCAGAAGCATTGTTGTCATTTGTTTCAGTTACAATATGAACTTTGAGTCTTAATAAAATTACAATAACTCAGGTTCCTGTTACTTCATCTCCAGATTAGGGCTGGGATTAAATCAAAACTTTCACCCACCCGCTAATAGAAAACTACAGAACTATACTCAGTTGCGACTTCATTTTTAGTAAAATGCTACTTTCTTCTAATCATAAATGTAACCGCTATAATGTTCAGGTTTGCAGTTTTCTGTTAACGGGTGGGTCAAAGTTTTGATTTAATCTGACCCTAGGTATAGTGTCTAGAAAATAACACAATAAAAGACCAAAATCTATGCCTAATCTTAAAGACCCATTAGAAAATGATATAAACATTGCGGTACTGTCCTTACACCAGTTTGCCCTGGTAGATTTACCATACGTTATTTTACTTTTGTACAGTAGTTTTCTGTAGTTTCTTAAAGGTTCAACATGCTTTCACTTTACTGTAATGCATTTCTGGACTAAATGATTACCGTGTTATACCATGATAAGTATTTATATGGTATGTTTACTATGGTACTATAACTCAGGGGCGTCATGCAGCTAAATGTTTTGGGGGGGCACAGTCTGAAAACAAATTACTATTGTTACAAATGGTTGGTATTTAATGCTTTTAACTACATCTATATGGTATCCCAAGTTATTTTAAATGTAACCGTACTTTAATGTATTGCTATACACACATATTCAATAGTATTGTTCCACTGTTTTTGTTGTATTCTAGCCACTGGTATTTCTGACAGCAGTTACTGTAAAAACATCTTGGATGGGTTTCAAACAAAGTGTAAGGTTTGGCATCTAAAAATAGTTGAGTGGGACCCTCTTTTATATATTTATTTCTTGCCAGTTGTTCTTTTGGCACGATTCTTTGTCTGTTTGTTTGAAAAAAAGTCCTTAAAAATGGTGTGCATACTGTATTGTACAAACTATAAGAACAATCAGGCAAATACATATTATTGCAACTGAGCTTTTCAGTCCCACTTGAAAGTACTGGTAAAGTGTTTACTTGGTCTTGTACTATTTCTTTTTTTTTTCTGTGTCACCCTAAAAAATAATCACCCCCTTCTACCTTTATTTACCTCACTTGGGCTGCTGCTACAGATACTACAAATGGCTTCAAGGGAGACTTCAGTCATAGGGACTTTAAAAAATCTTCAATATGTCGCTCTGCATCGTTGCTCAACATACTACGTTTGTTTTGAAGAGGAAAGGGTCTGAAACACACAACAATAATAATACAGTTCATTCACATTTACATGTATTTCTGCATCTCCACACAGTTGCAAATGATACTGTCCTAATTGTAAATGTACTGTGTCCTCCAGATTTATAAAGACATGCAAATGTAAAACACTAAGACAATCAGTGTTCAGATCAGATATCGCAAAACCATTTCAGTCCAGAGTTTACTGGATTTGAATGTTAAGGGTGTGAATAATTTTGAAACTCGTTTTTGAGCAAATAAGAACATAAGAAAGTTTACACACGAGAGGAGGCCATTCGATATGCAAGTATGATGGACAAATACTGAATACAAAGTCCTATACTGAATGTCTGAAAATAATACTGTTGGCTTTCATTTATGCAACAAATACTGAATGTACAGTTGCATTTATGTTGCCAAACCCACTGTAGTCTATGAAGGATGTGAATAATTATGGAGGCAACTGTACCTGTAGTTAGTATTACTACTAACAACTGACAACTTAAGTTTGGGAATTAAAATGCAGGAAAGCACCTGAACAATTAAATAAAGTACCAAAATTAAAATGATTGACAGCAATGTATGCTGTACACGCAAGTTAGTTACACATACAACATAGAGTATGTTTACTTTTTTAATTGCATTTTTGTAAAAACACGTTTATAGACACGTTGTCACTGCCTTATAAAACAACAGTACGAGAGATAAAACAACGCCTATATTTTGTTTCCTTTAATATTTTTAAGCAGATTGCATACTGATTAAAAATGGAACATTGCCACAGAAATAAGAACTTTCAGGGTAAAAAACACATAAAGCTACATTTTAACAAAACAAAGACTGCACAATATATAGGCTTCATACTGCCACCGCATGAGCAAGATAAACTAACATGTCTAAACAAAGTGAACTCTGAAGAGCCTGCTGAAATAATCAAAGCGTTGTCGGTGTGTGACATACTGTACCTGCTGTCCTGCACACAACGTGCAACAGAAACACCGGCAGATGCAGGCTGAAGTGGCTAGGGATCAAATTTGAACAATGGAAATAATTTAATATTAACTAGAGATTTTATTTAAAAATAGGGGGACGTGCAAAGAATGTAGCAAAGCATAGTGAAGGCATGCGTCATAGTGAAAACCATAGGAAACTATTGTACAAATGTTGGTACAACTATAGTAAACCCCTGTTAAAAGGATAAAAATCATATGCTAAATTCACCAGGATGAACTTCCATAAGGGCTGTACTGAATCCACTTTGGAGAACATCTGGTTCAGGCTCAGGATTCCATCAGAGACATAGGCCAGCAATTAATTTTTACACTGCCCTGCTCACCGTCATTGAAATTCATGTTGTTCGCCACTGTGTAATAGACAGAACCAGCACTGGAAACCAAATGCATTTCATAGGTTCTGACAAGCCTGAGAAACATGTGTTTTTAACACAGAGTCCTAAGAGGGAGGTGAAAGCATCTCACGTGTTGGCAGTATGTGGATGGGCTGTGACTCTAACCTGATGCAGCAGCAGAACAAACACACAGGGCCAGCTCCCCTGTTGGTTATTGTAAATCCACAGTTAAGAAGTAAGAACAGCTGTTTGCAAATGAAGAAAGATGTTCTCAGTGTTTTGGGCATAAAGTCCCCATCTTGCAATCAGTGGGAAGGGATTAAGCCAAAATCTCCTTGCAGGCATAGTAGTGGCATTTCTGTATCTCTTGTAGGGCCTGCTGTTTTTCACTCAGCTGTGACACATCAGTCCCTCGTGGTTTGTTCTGCAGACGAATTCAAGGGGCACCTCACATAGGCCTCCAATCCATCCCACATGTTAATATATATATATATAGCGAACGAGAAAGCGGGCGGTGTTGATAACGAACAGGAGAGCGGGGGCCTCATTACAGGATTCCATAGATGTGCATGCACTCTGGAATTTGATGATAATGTCACAGATAATTTCTAGTGCCATGTTCAAAAGTGAATCATCTATAGCTCATTTGAAAAGTCTCAAGAAACTCAGTGATGCACAGTAATGGTTCAGATAATTAATGTTACACCTTTTTCTCCTATGCTGAAGCAAAATTCCTGAAACTATGAACACAAACATTAAAACAGTTACTGCAAACAGAAAAATTGAGAACACGTGTGCAAATCTAATCTCATATTATGGTTGAAAGCATCATTAAAAAACATAGGTGCAAATATTTGGATTTCAAGATGTATAGCAAACAGTTTTGAGGTGTTTATTGAGAAAAATCAACTACCTGCTCATGATGTCTACTTTTTGATATAACAGGAAATGGATGTCCACCTGGTCCTTTCACACGTTTGACAGGATATTAATTGATTGCCCTCATGACATGCAATCTGAGATACCTTCATAATCATGTACACAGTTTATAGAGAATATTACATCTAGACCTGTTCATTATCACCTTAAATAAAGTACAAATATTGCTGGTGTTAATCTTAATAATCTTGTTAGGATCCCTATTACCTCTAAATTTCCCACAATTTATTGTGTTACTCTATGTTTTGCCTTGTTAAATGCTCGGTCTTTATCAAACAAAGCATCACTAATGATTTTAATATCTATAATAATCTTGGCTTCTTCCTTTTAACTAAAACATGACACAGTATCAGTAATACATTTTTGAATGGGGATTTAATTCAATTTATTATTTTGTTCAAAAAGCTGGGCGAGGGGGTGGCCTTGCTAGCATTTTTCATTATCCAAAAACGAGGGGGAATTCTCTTCATTCCTGTCTTTGTTTTTTGTATTTAATAGTCAGTCTCCAATTCTTTTGGAATTGTCTATTGCCCTCCAAAACCTAATCACTTATTTCTGTTGCAATTAACAGAACTCCTGACGATATTATCTGCTATATATGAAAGGATTTTGCTACAGAGATTTTAATCTGTATATCGACAATGAAACAGTTTAACTGGCTATAGTTTTTTTAGGGATTTGATTTTACGCAGCATGTTAAAGGGTCTACTCATAATCGTGTAGATTGTAAGTATAAAAGGCAGTGTATAAATAAAGTTGTATTATGATTATTATTATTATTAATAGTAGTAGTAGTAGTAGTATTATTACTCTGATTATCATTATCATTATTATTATGATAGTTGTGTGGGACAGGCCTGGGCTCTGGAGGCCACAGCTGCCCGATTTTAATTCTGAATCCTTTACTGAGAAATCCTGGGATTACTTGTCAGAGGTTGCCTTCAAGAGAGCCTCTGATCTTGCATCGCAGGTCTTGCAATATGCAGCACTGTGCCGATGCAGTATACATTACAACAAAGTTCAGGATGTGAGTCATTATGATTAAGTCTATCTCAGCTCTTTACAGGCCTGTGGTCCAGACCGCCCCTGGATGGGGCATTAGTGAAGATGTGACGGGGAATGTCGCTGAGTAAATCAACACTGCGCAGCTCAGCGGCTCCCAGAACTCACCAGATTATGGTCTTAAGCGCTGGATTATTATTATTACTATTCCATCTGGAATCTGTTAGACCGGGGAGCCACACAAACCCAGTGCCAGAGCCCAGGATAATCCAACAGCATTCAGAGCCCATAACAGGAAAAATAACACAGATCACAGGGTCTAGGTCTGCAGGAGATGGATCGATCCCTTTATTTTCCACAAGAAAAACAAAGCATTCTCGTTTCAGATTACTGGACTGGACTGAGTGTTCCTGGACAGCTACTCCAGTTACACAGCCATGCTTTATTCCCCAGAATGCATCACTTATGATCCCCTGCACAAGTCTTACTTGTTAAATTTTCTGCGCTGTGTATTCTGGGTACTTTACTTGTTTTCTGTGTTTTAATTTCTTTGTGAGGTGCCATTTTAAGTGCTTCCATTGGGGATAATCTTTTCTGGGTCATCTTCCTCAGAACACGACTGGGCAGTATAATCCTTAAACTCAATACCTTTTGTATACAAGAAGCACCTCTGGTTCTCACTCTTGAAACGGGTCTTAATTGACCAGCATAGGAGATTAGAATCTGAAAATTCTCAAGAAAACGGCAGGAGAAGACATGGTTGGCAATCGAAAGAGAGGCCTGAAGCCCACAGCTGAAGACGTTTTGGCTAAAGCCTGTGCATCGCCAATATATCCCCCATCTTGTTTTCTTTTTGGTGGATTAGAGGAAGAGGCCATCTCTTCTTCAACAGTGAGTCGGTGTGTAAATCACAAAAGAAAGAACAGAAAAAGCACTATTAAGAAGAAACAATTAAGAAATAAATTAACAGAATTTTTATGTTATTGTCTGATGTCCTCCTTAAATGTAAATAAAGAAAAACACTTATCTCGCCATGCCGGACGTCTGTTAATATTAAATCACATGCAGGAAGGACAACAAAGCTAAATTACGTCTGAAGTCTAAAATATATTTCAAAATTTTCCATACTGGAGAAGAAGATCACGCAGTTATGCAGTTCTATACCATTCATGGGGAGAGAGATAGAGAGAGACATAAAAGTGGAGAGAGCGACAGCGGGGTGGCGTTATGCTGTATTCTGCTCACTGCATGGGATATTATGTAGATAGAGTTGGCATAGTGAGGTATGCCATTTCTCAACACTAATTTTACTGTATTTTTTAATGTAGGTCCAGAAATGTAATTAAAGCAAAGATATGCAAAATAATCATAATATTTATAGTGAGATAAACTGCTTTTTGTTAATAAAATCTTTTTCAATAAATCCTCCTCAGTGACTGCAGCACAGTAGCACAGTATTCTTGAACTGTTCTGTGATCTGTGAGGTACACTGACCAAGTGATGACCAGGATTTTGTGCTGTATTACCATACTTTGGGAAACTGTGTGTATTTGTTCTTTTGAAGAAGATCTCACATAACTTTCCAGAACTCTGAGAACACATAAAGCCAGAACGTTGTGTTGCTGTGTGAATGATTTTTAAGCTCTTCTACACTTTCCACATGCCACATAAGCTCTGAAATAAAGCACAAGAGACGCTTTACATCATCACTGCCTGCGTCTGTTGTCATTAATTAAATAAGATATAAGAAAATGGGACTGAAAGAAATCAGTAACATTAACCACTGAGTTTAACTTGGGGAATCCCTGTATTTCTGGCTGGCGAGGAGTGAGAATCTCAAACAAAGTGAGTTGAGAGGCCAAATAAACTTTCAGTGAGAGTCTTTTCCATCCACGTTAGCCAAGGATAATGGAAAACAGCACAGAAGCAATACAATCAAAGGCAACTTGAGCAGTGAATTCCAACCACACTTCAAGTTTGATTCTTTGAGTGATTCAGGGTGATCCGATTATCTCTTTGCAAATACACAAAGGTTGTTTGCATGCTTCTTATGTAAGAATGGGGGCTGCAGTGTCAAGTCAGTCAGAAGAGCAATGCATTGTCTGAAACAGGCCTTGAAACAGAATAACAACTGTGCAGTGATTTCAAATTATTAGATAAAATGAAAATATGGTGGAAACACAGTTTGCACCTACATTCTCACCCCAGTGTTTTGTAAAATAAGGTCTGTCTGTGAGGTGTCTTTTTATCTATTCCACTGCCTCACTGTGAGAGCTGGCGAGGTTATGGATGAGTCAGAAAATATCAGCGGGAGTGGGAGGGGAGAGGGGGAGGGGGGCAGAGACAGTAAACAGAAGATGACGCACAGCCACACATACACCTACCCACACCTTCTCTCTCCCTCCTGCTGACAACACACACACACACACACACACACACACATGCGGCCTCATGCAGCAACTTGCAGGACACACCAAAGTCATCCTTGCCTACTCTTGTCCCCCATTCAGCCCCACAGAGTACTTCCTATACACCCACCTGTCAGTGATACTGTCAACTCCTTGAACCTTGCACTGCCTTTCTCTGATACTATGGTTCTTCTCCACTGCCTCCCACAATATGCAGGCACTTTAAGACAGGTGTGTTTTTAAAGCCCTGGACTTAAAGAAATGAACACTCAGAGAGTACAGTGCATAAATGTCACTAGTGAGAATTGTTTTAAGACCGGCGTGTTCAGCTGTCAGGTATCACCCCGCAGGCTTACAGTGGGATATTTCTATTTATATGGAATGTGTCTTAGGTTTCACATTCATTACTTTTCTATTTACTTTAGGTGTTTTTGTTTGTATATTTTGCACTAGTTTGGACCAATCAGATTACTAATAACCATCTGCCATTCACACATTCTGATTGTCAAATGTTTGACAGAGAAAGTAGGGCTCTCTCTAAAAAGGGGAAAAATAAGAAATTACATTTGTTTTCAGACAATCTGTCACTTTCTTGCAAGTATGAAAAGTGCATCTCAAAATGTTTCAGTACTGACTCTGATTATATTGAATAATGCTGCCAATGTAATCAGGTAACAATATAAATGTATCAACATCCTTAAATTACACATTATTTATGCTGTTTTGAGAGCTATTTAAAAAACCTGAGCAGTTTCAAACCATCTGCAGCATTTTGGTGCCAGATAGTAACCCAATAGGGATCAGGTATATTTGTGGAAGGTTGTGGAGGAGTGCATGTCTACATAGAATACATTAAAATAATAAATATGTTCTGCCTGCATTTTGTACTCTGTGATGAATAAAATTCATAATGATGATAATGAAAGGCAAATTCAAATAGTGCAGTTTTAGGGCAAGTAAAACAACAAGCACTTTATATATTTAAATCCCAAATGTTGCTTTTCTTAAAGTGACCCAATATTGTCTGTAGCTGTATCAAAACTGTGCATTACATTTCACTATGTAACACAATTTTTGTTCCTGGGTAGTAAGTGTTATTTCCTAATTGCTTATGCCTCAAAATTATAGACAATGTCTATTATTCCCCACAAACTTTGCTTTTGTGACCAGGACAGTGATATTTTGAAATTTAACTATTTCCAATGAGGAAACGGGCGACTTTGTGTCTTTTCATTCACATAAAGTCAGAAAAAACAACATATGAATCCAAATTAACTTGTATTTATACTGAAATAATACAAAAATGACTACAAAAGATTTAGAAGTGAGTAGTTTTTTGAGATTTACGATTATACTGTAAATACATAATCAAGTAAATTTCAAGTAAATCTCAAAAACTACTCACTTCTTAAAAATATCCAAGTGTTTTCAATGATTTTATATTGCTTCTCTGCATTATCTATATTGTTGTTGAAGAAAACTTGTCCCAGAAGACTGTAGTGTCTTCTGGTGTTTGTTCCACTTCAACTTAATTATTTAGCGGAACCATTTATTTAAAAAATTGAATCAATTATAAATTCTTTGCAGTTTGTCAGTAGGTGGAGATGTAAAGAAACACAAATCGGGACTGATTAGGATTCATCCAAAATCAGAGTTTCTCAACAGAAAATGGTAAATTAATGTAAAATTATAAATTCATGGGGAATATTTTCTTTTTCATGTTTTGTGTCACCAATTAGGTATCTGTAATGTCATCTGCATGCAGTACTTTGCATTTGTCAATATTTCACTTGTCAGTTGTCTGTCCAGAATATTGCGTTGTTTCTTTGCTCTTCGATGGGGGGTTGTGAAGCAACGAGTTCAATGATCCCCATGGCATTTGAATGCAAACATGAGGGATATGTTTACTTGATGGACTTAAAAGCAAACACTAGGGGCTCCCAAAATGCAGCTTCAGTTGTATAGTCCAGACATCACTGGTTTGAATCTGGGCTTGTAATAACCAACTGTTTCCTGGACTCCACAGGGGGTGGCACTGTTGTGTTCAGTGGGTTTGAAGTCTGCAAGGATTTTTCTTGGTTTGCTCTGCTTCTAGTGAGCCTATGAAGCAACTGATAATTATTAGTCCACTGTACATGTACACTGACAACAATCATTATCCTTAAGATAACCCTACATTTGTTCATCAATGCACCTACATTGGCTGACAAGAAGCCATTGAGTGTCAGTGACCAAGGATCCTGTCCACTGTAAAGGCACTGTACACACCTCTACTAAACTACCAGAAACAATATAACAGAACTAAACATATACTGATTATTACCTGAATTATGCTTGTCCAAAATATTGCTTTCAATCCTGTTTTTCACTTTGCTTTGATTGCCCTCTAGTGTTCAAATAAGCACTGACATCACGGAGAGTGGGTATTTAAAGAAAGAGATACAAATTGGCCAAAAATGTAATAAACAACAGAGATTAAACAAATGCATGTAGTATCATCAGAGCTTTGCAAGAAATAAAACACTATTGTTTGGCTGAATTTCATTATATTTTTAATTGTGTAAGAATTGACAACTATTTACTTTTACAGACAAAGGACACCAAGTGAGTTTCTAAATAGAGATATGACATATTGATGTTGAAATGTGTAACTTTGTGTATCTTTTTTTTGTAAAAACAAGATTAAAACCAATAATTACATATTTTGCTTCCAAATATTTCAGCAGTGGAAATTGTCAATTATTGGCTGTGGCCGCCAGTGGCTACAAGGCATCTAAGGCTAATTCTGGTCACCACTTACCAAAAATACATTATTGCACTTGAAAAGGCCCAGAGACGGTGGATAATACCAAGATACCCAAGACAGGTGCTGTCAGGCTGCAGTGTAGGCACCCAGCCAGTCACATGGGACCTGGAGTACAGGGTGCCAGGCCTGCAGACACAGCACGGCCCATATCTGCTCACACAAGGGTCACGATGGAACCCCAACTCTAATTTGGTAAACCACTTTCTTGTTGTTTGTTTGTGTGTTTGTTTGTATGTTGTATGCTGTTTGTCTCAATAGCTAAAGAAAATTATTTGAGTTATTAAAACATTTCACATAGTGTCTGGCACATTTTGTCTGTATTCAGATTTGAAGCAGCCATTAATTGTGATATTAGCAGTCCTGCCTGGGATGAATTATACCATCCCGACAGCCTTGTGCCATTCAACACAACGCAGGTGTGTACCATCCTAATTAGCTACAGGTGTAGTATTTAACAGACCCCTGGACCTCTGCGCCAGCAGTCAGTGCCAGCAGCCTCAGTGCCCCCCTTACGAAGGGCCACAATTCCAAAGGGCAGGGACTCTAGCTGTGGGACTCCAGCAAGGAAAAGACTGCGAGGACACACTGCACAGCAACAGCAGGCAACAATGTCCATCTCTCCGATTCCTGTCCTGCTCTCTCCTTCCTCTTTGCGTGCACCTGCACAACATTGCCTGCCTAATCCCTCTAACCTCATCACTCTGCCTCTCTCCTCCTCCTGCATCCCCTCCATTCTCCTCTCTGGAGGTCTGTGGAACTGCCACTCAGCTTCCAACAAGGCAGACTTCATCTCCGCCTTTGCCTCCCACCACTCTCTGGATTCCCTCGCTCTCACTGAGACATGGATCTCCCCTGAGAACTCAACCACCCCTGCCGCCCTATCCTCTCTGTTTGTCCTGTCCCACTCCCCTCGTCTTACCGGGTGGGGAGGAGGAACAGGGCTCTTGCTCTCCCCTTCTCTCTTCTGTCCCCCCTTTCTCTCCTCTATCATGATTTTGAATTCCATGCAGTGGAACTCACCTCTCCCTCTCATCTCTTCCTTCTAGTTCTCTACCTCCCTCCCAGTCCACTCACCTCCTTCCTGGACAAACTCAACTTTCTTCTCTCCTCAATTCCCTCGCTGTCCTCACCTACCAACCTACTGGGAGACTTCAACATCCACCTCTCCAACCCCTCCCACTGTGCTGGATTTCTTCCCCTTCTCCACTCTTTTAACTTTTCTCTCTCCCCGTCTCCCCCCACTCACAGTGCAGGCCAGCTAGATCTCATCTTCTCCAAAGGCTGCTCCCCTTCGACGCTCTCTGTGACACCCCTGGACATCTCAGACCACCACTTCATCTCCTTCTCCCTTTCTCTCCCCTCCCTCCCCACCCCACCCACTCCCTCTGTCACCTTCCACCTGAATCTCCGTTCCGTCTCCCCCTCCACCATTGCTTCCACTGCCCTCACTCTCTTACCTTCTATTGACTGTTTTTCCCACCTCTCTGTTAACTGTGCTACCTCCTTTTTGTTCTCCTCCACTCACCTCCTCCCTTGATTCTCTCTGTCCTCTCACATCTTGTCCTGTCCGTCCCTCCCCTCCTCAGCCTTGGATCTCTTCCGTTTTCTGCTCAACACAATCCAGTCTGCGTGCCGATTAACAGAAATGGAAAAGGTCCAAACTTCCAGCTGCCCTCGAACTCTAACGCTCTCTACTGTCTACATTTTCCTCCTCACTCAGCTCCACTGTCAACAACCCCCGCAAACTCTATTTCATCTTCTCCTCCCTCATCGCCCCTCTCCCCTTCCTCCTCCTCCCTCTCTCTCTGCAGATGATTTTGCCTCCTTCTTCTCCTCCAAGATCATAGACTTCAAGCTCTTCAACAGTCCCCCCTCCTCTCCCATCACACCCAAGTCTCCCACCGATCAAGCTTCCTTTTCTTCATTTTCACCTCTTTCAGACTCTGAACTTTCCTCTCTCCTCCTACGTCACAAACCCACAACATGTGCCCTGGACCCTCTCACCTCCTCCAAGTGACTGCTCCTGATCTACTCCCCTTCTTCTCCTCCCTCCTCAGCTCCTCACTCCTCTCTGGCTGTTTCCCCTCTGCATTTAAACAAGCTGCTGTCATCCCACTGCTCAAGAAACCAACACTTGACGCCACCTCTCCTCAGAACTACCATCCTGTCTCCCTACTCCCCTTCCTCTCAAAGACCCTCGAGCATGCGGTACACCATCAGCTTTCTGCATTTCTTTCCCATCACTCACTTCTTGATCCTCTGCAATCCGGCTTCCGCACAGCCCACTCCACTGAGACGGCTCTCCTGGCAGTCACTGACTCCCTCAGCTGTGCTCGGGCAGCCTCTCTCTCCTCAGTCCTCATCCTCCTTGATCTCTCTGCAGCATTTGACACCGTCGATCACTCCATCCTCCTCTCCTGCCTCGCTGACCTTGCAATCTCTGGGACTGCTCTCACATGGTTCTCCTCCTACCTCAACGACCAGACATGGAGAGGTTCTTCATTCCACACCTCAACCTCTCCTCACAGGCGCTCTACACTCGCTCCCTGGGCCCCCTCATCACATCCCATGGTTTCTCTTACCATTTTTACGCAGATGATGCCCAGATCTTCCTGTCTTTTCCCTTCTCTGACCCTCTAATCCCTTCTCGCATCTCTTCCTGTTTGTCTGCTATCTCCGCCTGGATGTACTCGCACCACCTCAAGCTCAACCTCTCCAAATCTGATCTCCTCTTTTTTCCCCCTCTTTCTGCTGATCTCTCCATCTCAATCCCCTTGGAAACTATCTCTCTCCCTCTTCTTCCGCTAAGAACCTAGGAGTCACCCTCAATCCTGCGCTCTCCTACACTCAGCACATCACCACGCTGACCTGCAGATTCTTCCTGAGCAACATATGTCGAATCCATCCCTTCCTCACCGACTACTCGACTCAGCTGCTCAGCCAGGGTATTATGCCTGAACTGCATTGTATTATTGCACTGTATTATTGCACTTTGTATTGCTCTGATATTTTGTGAGTTGCCCTGGACAAGGGCTTCTGCTAAGAAATAAATAAATAAATAATAATAATAATTGAGCAGTAATTTTCATTTCCTGTTTTGAGAATTGTGCAAATAGTTTAAGGAATTATGTCTGAAGAATTGAGAAATACGATAATACAACGTTTTTCAGAAGGCAGTACAGCAGTCCTTCATTCCAGCAGGTGTCACCCTTGTGCCACAGATGTACATTGTCATTGTGGAATGAAAATGACCAGACTTGGCAGTACAGATTTACAAACAGAAAAAGTGAAGATAAAATGAAGATACAAAATGGAAGGGGAAAATATGCATATTCATTCATGTTCATGTTCTGCAAAAATGTCATGAAACACAATTCAACTAAAAGTAGAATTTATTTTGAAATGAGTAAACACTCATTAATGAAATAGATAAATCAATAAAGCAATCATAATATAATAAAGCAACAATTAAATCCTGACCCTTATGTTTCTCTTTTTTTTGAGGGGAGGATGAGCATGTCTTAGTTCAGTCATAACTAAGTGAGCCTGCTGTTTCTGTATCTATTTGATTAACTGAGACTAAAAATAGATGTTATCTTCAAGCAAAGATATACACAATCACAGATAGACATCCACAGAAATGTACACACATACATATGTACAGACAGAGACATGCACACAGCAACACACATGTTCACCTAGAGGAGAAGCAGAAACTCCTCACTTCCCATTTTCTCGTCAAAACTTACTTTTACCCTGCGCCCCCTCCTCACTCCCCTCCCATCCATCGGCACCACCCCACTTAAATCACACTGATAGTAACAGTAATGCAATTTGTACAGAGAGAGGAGGGCAGCTTGAGTTCTGATTTAATTACCACCATCTCCGGAGCCCCTCACTAACCCTTATTCATCAATAATGCATGGCCCCTTGTTTACCCGCTGTAATTAATCCACCGTTACCATAATTAAAAGCCCAAAATCCCACAAGATGGCTCAGCTTGCCCTGTCAATGCTGGCAACAGTAGTGCATCTCTGGCCTAGACTGACAAGACAGACAAGACAGACAGACAGACAGACAGACAGACAGACAAAGCACCACATGCTAGAAGGTATCTGTTGCCGTAGCGGATGTGTCAATTAGCATACGTGAATCAGAGGATTGAGTGGAAACATAAAGAAACCTTATGGCTTTAGAACAATTATGTGACTTGCAAACCCTTTACCCTGAGAGAACAGACCAGTCTAGAGAGGAGTTTATCACTATGTTCATTTGTCTTCGGCTTCATCTACACAACACGGAGAATTTTGAAAAAGGTTTGGTTATCTACTGCAAAGTGTCCAATACAGCAGTAAGATCTAATTTAGGAACTTGTGTGCAGGACACTATTGACGTGAGTTCAAGATGTTGAAAAGCCACAAACTTCATTTTTTAAGATACCAGCAAGTTCACCCAGCTAAGGTCTACCATCATGGATTACCTCTTGTTTGACCTGGAAATTAAGAGGGTGTGGAACAACAAGAAACTGGCTGAATGCAGCAAAACAGAAGAGTGCCAGTTCTACATCAGCTTCCACCTCTACAGTTGTGAGGCATGCATAATATACTTGCAACAAGAAAAGAGGATCTGCAGCTTTTACCTGCAGAGCCTCGCAATTTTCTGTAAAGTTTACAACACAGAGGGGCTTGAGCAAGCATCTCCCAAGCACATTCATACTGCTCGGACAGTGATGCCTATGAAACAAACCAAATGGACACATCAAGAAGGAACTCAGCATGCCTACATCCGTGCTTCAAAGATGTTTCTGTAAAAGGTCTTACAATGTATAGTACAGTTACAGTGCTATCACTCGTTTTGGGGTTGTGGCAACTGAGGCAACTGTTCAAATCCGAGCAGGAATTTGATGTAGACAGTTAGAAAGATCTTGCTGAAGACTGAAGTCAACAGAAGCACAAACTCAAGCAAGAACTATAGAGGTGTGAGAGAAAACATACAAGTAGCAGAGGAGCTCTGCAGAGAGGACAACCTATGTGTAGCATGTGGGAACCCAAGAGACCATCTCCAAGTGCAGCAGATGCAACCGAGTCACTCCTGAGTGAGCCTTTTCAGCCAAAACAGATGCTGTTCATCAGCAGAGTGATTTTCCAAGACTTCAAATCTATGATCTTATGAGACTGAAGGATGCAGAATAATTCCAAACATATTAAATGAGATGGACAAAATCAAATCCAGAAGACTGCCTCAAGCTTGACAACAAAATGTGGCCCAGAGGTCATAGGTTTTAGGTCCATTCAGGACTGAAAACTGGAGCAGCTTTTTATAACAAAGTGTGGGGGGTCCAAATGTCACATCTTAGTCATGTGGTTGAAGCTGAATGTCTATGTTCCTTTGGGAAACAGCAGTATGAAATTCTGGGATCGATTAGCTGCTTGAAATCAACCAGCCGAGTAAGATGGATTGAATGGTCCATTTGGGTTTGAAATCTTTCTTATGTTTCTTATTGTGTGAACCAGAAAATGTAAGAAGACAATAGTGAGAGAAAAGAAGAACAGATTGTCTCTGACTTCAAGGAGTGTGGACAACTACAGCACAGGTCACTAATGGGAGAATTGGGAGAGCTCAGTCTGAGCCACTATATACATTTACCATGGAATAAAAGGGTAAAAGTGAGAACAATCCATTGTGTATTATAGTTTATTAGGGTCTATTACTAAATGAACCCAGCTATGGCTATATTATGCAGCTATATTAAACATTGTACATATTATAATATTATGTGGTATACATAGTACAAATATACATAGTGTTGTCACAAATGCTATACTTTGGTATTAAATCAGGTTATATTAGTACAATGGTGATAACTGGTGATATATCTATGGTTCTTTTTGCTAATTAAATATTTTTCAGTGTCACAAAATGCCAATTAAAATATGTACAATTTTTATAACTGTGGTTACCAATATGATATATGACAACTAGATTTTTGAATAAATACAATCCCTGTTATATTTGTATAGGGGACATCACTCCACTCCACAGGGTCCAGCAAGATATCTCCACTATCAGAGGCCAGGGACTATGCCCAACAGGTATGAAGTCTAAGGTAGCCAAGAGCAGGTATACTGCAGGAGAACACACTTCGGTGCTCTACGTCATGTGCACTAAGAGAGCAGCATCAACACTACAAAACAAAAGAAAAACGTGCTTCAAATTAACAACAGGTTCCAGACTTGCAAAACAGGCACGAAGGCCAACAATCTATCATACAGAGACAGACAGACACACATACACACACACAGACAATCTGCATGTGGAGACTCACTCCGGCTTTTGGTTACAGCCTCCAGTCTTCATCTGGAGTGTGGCGCATCGAGGTGGAGTCATCTTAAACAGCAATTAGGACGCAGCAGCTGGGTGTGCGCACAGGAAATTAATATTTCAAACTGGAGATCTCCTTGGACACCTATGCTGGGGGCCTGGCACACCTACAAGAACTGACACACACTGCTGCCAATGATGCACAAAAACACATTCATGTTGTTGTTGTTGTTGTTATTATTATTTGTAATATTCCTGAATAATCAAATTAGAAGAGTCTCAAAACTATTTAGAAATAGCTTGATAAGCTGCAACAGACAAGTAAGATGGGTTTCCATTTGATACCTTTCTTAGGTCCTTATGTCTATCTATCTATTTCCTTGATGATTCTTAACAGAATTATGATTATGCAACATGGAGCCAGGGTTCTGAATGTCCCCAGTAAGAAGTGCTGATTTGTGGCAATAAGGAAGGGAAGATGTCTGTGAATCAGGCCCCACTGTGTCCTATCAGTCCTTCTGACACAGAAGCCCTGTGCATGATTAATACACATAGGAAACACACACCCTATTGACAGGCAGTGCTGTTCTGTCTGTACTGCTGCAGTATTCAGTGTTACTAGTTATGTATTTGTATGTAATTGTATTGAACCTGATGGGATATACAATAAAGCATCTCAACAGGGCAGCTGCTGAAAGGAATCACTTGCCTTGGGTTAAAAGGATTTTCGAAAAGAGAGTCAATGTTCTTATTTTGATAATAAAGGCTGTAAAAGACACATTTTTGTAATGAGTATTTTGTATTGCTGCTGTTGTTTTTACCACTTAGTCTTTTATTAAGACCTACAAAGATTTTAAGCAAAGCACTGACTGATAACATAAAAAATTAATTCTCAAATTGAAAACCACAGGAATCCAAGTGGATTGAAGTGGATGCATGTGGATTGAAAAACCGGTTAATGTGCAGAAATACAGAGAGTACTGATAATGGGAGGACTGGGGTGAGGTAATTAGTGGAGTATAACAGCAATCTGTTTTGGGCTCACTGTTTTTCTTGATTTATACCAATGACCTATACCCTGCAATAGTTAGTAAATGTATTACATTCCGGTACTCTCACAGGGAGAGTAGCAAGTCCTGTAGAAACATCAAGTGACAAAAATACTTAACACTATTCAGGAAAGGGCAGACACATATCAAATGTAACTTGTTGACAAGAACCTGCAGATTGCATAAATAAGAGTGAAAGCAAAGGGATTGTATAGTATTTAAAAGCTACTGATTGAAAATCTTCATCTAGACAATATTGGGTTACAAACTATAACAGAATGTTTGGAAAAATAGTGACAAGCGGAGGAAAAGGGAAAGAAATATTAAAATTACACAATGTAATAGTAACACCTCATTGAAAATATTCTGTGCGATTTTGACTAAGGCCCTTTAGTAACTGAAGACTATTAAAAAAAAGACCAGAATAATTCAGTGCTAATTCAAATAATCTGATTATCTTTAGTCTTAAACAGAAGGGATTGCAGAGGTGTTCATTTCAAGGTTTAATGTTGTCTAAGCTATTGAAAATAAAAGTGACTGCTCTTATCACAGCAATGAAGCGAAGACCAGAGCTCATGGATGTAAATTAACACCATGAGCATTTAGACCTGAAACAGAAGTCACATTCAACAAAGAGTTGCTTGAGTCTGGAAGCAGCAATGCAGGCAGATTGTGAAGGCTGACTCATTAGTGACCTTCAAAATCTGAAGGGATTCTGGGATTGATCATGTACTATCAACAAAAATAAAAAGATGGGCCAAGTGCCTTAATCACATTTATAAACATTCTACTATTCTTTAAAGTACCTGGGATTTTTTATACCTTATCATGTGACCTCGAAGATATTTAACATACTGTCTTGACATAAAATGACATCATGTAACGACATAAAAGCCATGAGGAATGATTGGGACGCTAGTACTGCACCCCCACAATGATTGGCTGATCTGAGATAAGGTTCTGAGTTCTATGGGCTGAAGGCTGGGGCTTCGAGTTAAAGCCTCTGTCTTCAGTGCAGAAAATTCCCTGCAGTCATTCCCAAAGTGTTGCCAGATTCCTCAGTGACCAGACCACAGCTGACTGGTTCTGTTAGGATTAGGTAGTGCATAGGTCAGATAGGGCAGGGCTCCCAATGAAGCCACCAAGATTCTAATCCGACCAGAACCTGATTGGTCCAGTCTACATTTTAAAACAAAGGTTGGTCGGGTGTTTCACATAAGAGCAGCTTATGTGTTCTAACTAGAACTATTCCTTTTAGTGACTCTTTTATAACTCTTATTTCACTTCACAGGAGGGTGCAGACCCTCCATCTTGACAGCACTTAGCTTTTACCGTCCAGGATGTAAGACCTCACTTACTGTACTTGCTTGTTTAAATTGTAAATTAGAATTTGTAAAATGTATTTTGAATTGCTATGTTTAGTGTAATTGAATTTGTAATGATTGATGCCTTTTACTTAACTGTATTTTTGCACTTTGTTTTACACGTTATAAGTCGCCCTGGATAAGCGCGTCTGCCAAGAAATAATAATAATCATAATAATCATAATAATCATAATAACAATCACAACTGGTTACTAAATTCATACAAATAAAAAAGAGAAGGCACAAATCCCCACTGCCACACATTCCTGTTAATGCAACACACACATAAGTCTCTGACAGGCACACAGTCAATGATAACAACAATGTGTACAAAAGAGTGATTTTTGGGTGATTACACAATGTCACACATAAGAACAAATAGGTTCTCAAAGGGTTTTAATTTGGAGAAGACACTGTATGCTCTCCATACATGTTCATAAAAGGATTTTATTTGTACAATGCTTTGAGTTGGTTTCCAAGTAACCATGAATCGTATTGTGTTGTATTGCTTCATCACAAAGAGACGCACACGAAACATTCACACCCTTCAACAGACCCACACCCATAAAAGGAGCCACACATGCAGACAAACACGGACACACGCAGCCTCTCACGCACATACAGTCAGTGCTGCCGGCCAGCACTCTTCCTTCTCGGGTCTCTATTAATTTTTGATGCCAACCACAGCGGCCTGGGCTGCTGTATCCTCGCCCCCACCTTCACTTGATTTATTGCTCACAAATACCACAGCACTAATTAGTCTAGTAATTAATTAATAGGAATTTGCATATGTGCATGTGCAATTAGTACGGTGGAGTGTGGCAACTGCAGCTGGGTACAGCGGGCAGCTGAGAGAGACTGGCCTAAGGTCAAGGAAAGGTCATGATCCAAGAGGTCAGAGTGGATCCTCTCTTGAGGAAAGGTGAGGCAGGGAAAATGGTGAAGGTGAAAATGTTCCTACAGGATGTTTTCCGAAAAGCCATAAAAAACATGCTTCAGTGTAATTTCTTGTAGACCTGTCTTTAAACCAAAGAAACAAATAAGGTTTTCATTGTTGGAGGGGTCAGGTATTAAAACATCCACAAATAGAAGACTAGTACTGAAGCTTATCTTTTCTTTTCACTGTTTCTGTTTTTCCAAAAGGGGGTGTGGAGATTAAAATTACATTCTGCATTAGCAAACAAATATATCTCTTCCTGGGGGAACCATATAATATCACTTTATACATGGTAAACAGGTACCAAGTGGAAGACCCAGCCATTAGTGCCTTCATCAAGAAAGTTGTTTTGAGTAACACAGTTCTTCCATGACCTGTCTTGCTTTTTTTAATTGTTTAGACATTTTTTTCTCTTTTGTGGCCCAACCTGGTATTGTTGCTTTCTATCCACTCTTGGTGAATTCATGTCTCACACCTATGAACTACAGAAACTTACCCAACACTCTGCTGGGACTGTAGTGTTCAGGAAGGGGTCAGTACCCCACCAACACCACGATATTATTGATCTTAGCCACACCAGGTAAGTTGTAGACTTACAGAAAATTCAGTATACTACAATGCAATCAAAACCTTTATATCCTCAATGATAAAACCAAAAATCAATACGTTTTTCAATTACATTTGATCTATCTCTCTATATTATTATTATTATTATTATTAATAATAATAAGTCCATAAAAATTCAAGAACAGTAATATGTATGTTTGTATTATTATTCTATAAATGGAAAATGTCGTAACTGTATTTTTTTAAATGATTAAAAATTAACATCTACAGATGCTATGGCAGGAGGGCATGCTGCATTACATAAAGCATGGAAACACACAGCAGTGATGTCTCAGTGGCTGTCCTTGTTCTCTTCTACAGCAGCCTTAGGAGACAGCCTGAAAGCACACGTCCACTTGTTTCCTTTAGACTTTTAACAAGCCTTACAACAGATTGTACTGCACATGCATCCAGATGTATCTAACCCATTTGGTGTGTTAAGCCCACCCTTGAATCGGCAAATTCTGTTTCTTGCAGAAAACTGAAGGGCAGTACCAACTGAGTTCTGTGTTTGTGTGTATACAGTAATTTTCCCAACCAAATCATATTGGGAAGACTTTTTGAAATGTGCTCCGTTGGATTGTTTCAAAACAATAGCCTTGCACAACAGATTGAGCTCGCCGAAGAAAGTTTTAGTGCCACTGTGCTTTGAAATTCTGCCATTGTGTGTTATCAGATAAACGTCGGGTGAACTACGGTCGTCTCTAACACACGTCTTGGTCTACGATTACGGACAGCACTGATGTTGCCAGTGCTACTACTCGCATGTCAAATGAACATGAAAGTCCCGCATGTGTTTTTGGGTGCAAGTGGTTTCTTGGATGGCAGGGTACACGAAGCTTCTGGTGCCATGCCCAGGCCCGTCTTCAGTGTTGTTGGGCAGAGCGGATAAAGGCGGAGTTTTTTGTATTGTTTGTCCCTTTGCGCTAAACAATGGATTCGCAGTCGGGCATGTGTGCCGCAGGTTAGGAAGAGAAACTCAGCGCCTGTTGTAGCCGGGCGATCCGTCACCGCTCTCGACTGGCACCACTGCCAAGATTGGCCGTCTCCCCGGGCCTCCGTGTGTCAGCAAACCCCTCATCAAAACACACCTGGGTCCCACTCTCACTGTACCAGCAGCCTTGCCCGTCAGTCGCTTACTGCTACATTGCACACTAAAGTAGTAGTCCTTAGCCTGGAACGATAGAACGATAGAGATAGAGAGATAGATATGTATCCATGTTTGTGTTTCTCCCTGCCTAGCAATCTAAATATGTGTTTATCTGTCTATCGTTTATCGATCTATCTATCGTCCACTTAAAGGCAGTTCAAAATCTGCTTGGACATCATCTTCACCTTTTCTTCTCCTTTATTTCTTAAATGTTATGCTCTCCTCTTCGAATCCTTATCTCTGCTGTTTTTTCTTTGTTTCTTTAGTGCGGGTTTATTTACATGCTCGGCTTTTATCTATTCTTCAGTTCAAAACATATATTCCACCCCTTCTCGCCTGAGTTCTCTTATATCTCTCTCTCCTCCGTTTCTCTGTCTTTCCTTGACTCCTTCCTTCGATATCTCCCTATCTCTTTCCCCCCGGTTTCATTACCCTGCCCCGGTCTGGTTCTGAGAACCGGTTCGGCAATTCCATCGAGGAAACTCTCTCTCTCTCTCTCTCTCTCTCTCTCTCTCTCTCTCTCTCTCTCTCTCTCTCTCTCTCTTTCTGGATGTGTGAGCCCGAGTGGAGAGTGACAGATGGCGAGTCCTTCTTCCCGAGGGAAGGCAATCTCTCCGAATGCAGGCGCATGTCAATCACCGGCTCTCATGTGATGGCTCTTGCCAGTGACGTGCCAACCATATGGCCTGGCATCATAGCTGGTATGTAACCCTGCCTGGTAGCGATGCCACACTGTCTCCGCGCACTCGGGTAACACTCCGAACTAGGCAGCCGCACCTATAGGAGCCTCGCTTGTGGTCCCAGAAGATGATGTAAATAGACGCACATCACCCTACAGAGCTCCCGTGGAGGTAAGTTGAGTACAAATTAAATAAACGAACGAATAAACCAATTGATCGACAAATAAATAATGCATAGGTAATACTGGGCTCATTTTAACACAGACATGCGATAAAGCCCTGACTATCAAACGCATTATGTCTCCATGTAGTGATGTATTCAACGGTTTATTTTACCTTTTAGTGTAATCTCCTTTTCACGCCGCTTTGCTTATATTATTTCGGCTTCGTCTTTTAAGTTTGAATAGGGGGGCATCCGCTGTCTGTACGTCCGCGCTGTCTTCATGGGCAGAGATTGCTACTTGATTTCAGGGGAACTGCTGCTGTTTCTACCGGGCGGATACAGGCAGCACCGAGCTCTCTCGGAAATAAATATTGAAAAGAGCACGAAGCTCTGGTATTTTGTGTATGGGGTATTCAATGTGTTTAATGTGACATCTACGGGATCTTCGATATTCGATATTTGATTTAAGGGAATAGCCGCGATCTTTAGCCGTGTTCGGCAACCCTATGGGTGCGCAGACATACAGAGGCGTTTCTCACTTCACCGACACTAATTCATCCGCGTTTTTCGGCTCTGATTGAGGAAGAAGATGTATTGATATTTTTATCAGCATCTACACTTCACTCAGGGGACTTCAACAATATTCGGGGAAGCACCGTAGTATGCAAGCAACCGTGTGTATTTATCACCAGTGTTTTAAATGTAGTCAGGGTTGGGGGGAGGTGGGGGGTTTATGTTCACAGTCTTATTTTTTTATTTTTTATTTTTGTAATATTTAACGAAAGTATGCCCCTATTCACAACCCCTACTCCAGTCACCCTCTACTTCAGTTGTGACTTATTTTTGCTTATTTTATTTTGTAAAAAAAAATACAAAAATCTGTATATACATTTAATGATCTATAAAAACAGACGATCAAAAAGCATATTTTCAATTTTCTGTTTTATAGCAGGGTTACTAGTGCGTGTATGCATTTTGCCAAGCCGAGCTTATTGCGGAACGTGTGAAATCGTTTTAATGTGAAATAAGTGTTCTGCTAATTAAAACTTTTTGTTAATCTCTTGTGTTTTGAATTTAAAAACTGGATTTTGCCCCTGGCATGTCCCCGAGTCATTCTATTCCTCTATTCTTTACCACACTGAATGATTAAATTGTTCTTACAAACAACGTGTCCTGCCAGCATCCTTTTCAAGTCAGTATGTAAAGGTTTAATTTTAAAATAACCATCATAGCTTTTTGTAGACTAAGCAAACGATTCTTACACCAGTGTCGCACTCTTTCAAATAAAAATCTTTGCGAGTGCAACTGTAGTATGATTCTCGCAAGTTGACCGAAACCAAGTTTTCAACGCATTAATGTTAAATATCCAAATTTAAAAAACATTTTTTATCTTGCATTTGCAACAGTCGATATATTATTTTCCTCAGTCTACTAGAAATATGAGTTCAGATAATGTTATTAAATAGATACAATTTGGTTTTGCAGTGTTAAGAACGGCAAAGTTTTGTGTTACATTTAAGACGAGACAGGGTTCGAATGGGTCAGTCGCTTCTCATCCATTTTGTGTCAATGAATATCAGTAACTAAGACAGTGTACTTTTTATTTCAAGTCTCTAAGAAGTTGAGCATGTATTATGATGAGGTGAATGTAAAACGGAATCGGTGTATTATCTGAATGAATACATTGTAGCTATGGCAGCAAAAGCTATACGGGACATTTGTGTCTATTTTTATTGAAGAAAACAAACAACTTATTTCGTCGATGTAGGCGCACGAATATTGATAGGATTGTATGTTCCGTTCTGACTATAACCAGTCCTATTTGGCAACTATGCAAATGGTCAAGCAATCCCCAAGGGTACAAGAAAACATAAAAACGTCACAAGAGACGGCCACACTAACCATTGAAGAAATAACTAAAATACTGGAAATAAATGGAGAGAAAAATTCTGGAGCCCCTCGTTTTCCCTTAACAGATTCACTGAATACAGACCGTAAGGCGGCCCAGCTGTCCACCCTGTTAACACTTCACGTCTCCCAATCTTATTTTCGTACTTCATTTCCATTGGTGGCTGTGAGATGTGAAATGCATCCAAGCCCCTCACAAACTCACAGACGACAGACGCTTCTGTACGGCGGGTCAGCTGTATAAAAGTAGAATACAGGAAAAATATAAACTGATTTTCACTGTCAACGGGACTGCTTTTACTGGAGCTGAGCAGGAGCAGTAGAAGCTGCAGTCATGTCTAGTATTATTATGACTGGAGCATTTAAAAGAGTGGCGTTCAGCTTTTAAGAGAAAAGGGGGAAATCCGCAAGGGTTAATGAGAATGAGGAGGCTGTATTAATGGTTGGGGTGTCGGTGGGGGTTATTGCTCTGAGAGGGAGGGATGGGGGATGGCAGACGTCTCGGTGAGCTGTGCTGGAATGCAGCCAGGCCGGGGGAGGGACACGGGGCACCCCTCTCCACAGCCCCGCGGGACCGCACTGCTCAGCCCCGCCAGGAGGGGACGGGCAGGCGTGCGGACAGCAGAAGGGTATTAAGCTACCAGATAAAGGAGGCCGCCTGTCGAAATCTGACGAAATGTTGCCTCGTATAAAATTGTGAACACTCTTGGATTGGATTAATTTATTTTAGCAATCGGCATAGTTTTTATTATTATTATTATTATTATTATTATTATTATTATTATTATTATTATTATTATTATTATTATTTAATTTTACTGTAATGGACGTGCCCCAGATTAGTCCTGTATTTTCAAACTGCGGGTTTAAACTAAGTATTCTGCGATCAAATGTTTTATTATTATTATGAATCACTAAACATCCTTAGGAATAAATAAGTCGGGTGAAAAAAAATGCTATTCTATTGTTTTCTAATTATTATGGTTTCAAAAGCATCAGTGATGTGAAGAGCACTTGCATGGCCTTACTTACTTATTCATGTGTTTCACAATGGGATATTACCACGTTACAAATGAAAGAACAGCCCGACCATTTTGAGAAGGATATTTGTAAATATATAGTTAGACACTGGTTTTAATTAAAGACCTTTCTTCATCATTATTATTCGTTGCCTTTGTTATTAGCTGATATTACAATGTTTGTGAGCAGTGTCTATGTACGCTGGGATATTAAAGATGTCTTGTTGCTTTGCGGTCCCCATCACAGTGCTGCCATGTTGACGAGGCTGTTCAGCGACCCCTCCCTGCTGCCCGAGGTGCAGAAGTACTCGGGCTGGGCGGATGACAGCGAGAGCGAGGACTCCAAGGCCAAGGACGACGACCAGGAGCACGGCTGCGGCCTGCAAGATGACGATGATCTGGATGACGGGGACCTCAGAGGCGACAGCAGCAGGGCCCAATCGGAAATAGCTGGCGAGGACGAGGAGGATGATGATGGTGAAGAGGAGGACGGGGGTGAGGAGACTGAGGGAGAAAGGCCAAAAAAACGGGGCCCGAAGAAGCGCAAGATGACGCAGGCGCGCATAGAGCGCTCCAAGATGCGCAGACAGAAGGCCAACGCCAGGGAGCGCACACGCATGCACGACCTCAACTCGGCTCTGGACAACCTGCGCAAAGTGGTGCCCTGTTACTCCAAAACGCAAAAACTATCCAAAATAGAGACACTGCGGCTGGCTAAAAACTACATTTGGGCCCTGTCCGAGATCCTGCGCTCGGGGAAAAGGCCAGATCTTGTCTCCTACGTGCAGACTTTATGCAAAGGCCTCTCCCAGCCCACCACCAACCTGGTGGCTGGTTGTCTGCAGCTCAACTCCAGGAACTTCTTAACCGAGCAGTGCCAGGAGGGAGGTCGGTTCCACGGTCCCAACTCGTCCTTCTCCATGCATCCCTACCCCTATCAGTGCTCCCGGCTCTCCAGTCCCCAGTGCCAATCCGGCTCCATGCCTAACTCGCACCCTCTAAGGACCCATGCGTACTGCTCCACCTACGAGTCTCTCTACACCGGGAACGCCTCCCCAGAGTACAACAGCTCGGAGTACGAGGGTCCACTAAGCCCGCCGCTGTGCATCAACGGCAATTTCTCCCTGAAGCAACAGGACTCTGCCGCCTCGCCCGACGCGGAGAAAAGCTACCACTACTCTATGCACTACTCGGCGCTGCCCAGCTCCCGGCCCGCGGCGCACAGCCTGGTGTTCGGCTCGTCCAGCGGCCGCGGCGCCGTGCACTCCGACAACGTGCTGCCTTACCACGACATGCACCTGCACCACGACAGGGCGCCCATGTACGAGGAGCTCAACGCGTTTTTCCACAACTGAGCAGCTACACCCCCCTCCCCACTTGTCCTTTCCGACTTCACACCACCACGATCCACTGAACTGGTGAACAGTATCTAACTGTACTCTTTTCAAAGACACCCCTCCCCTTCACGCCTATACCCACTGAACACGGAAAGAGAGAGGGAGAACAGACTCTCACGTCATCAGTTTTTCTTTCATTATTTTTCATGGTAGAATCCCGACTTGACCTGTACAATGTGGAGGTGTGAACAACTTTACAGTATTGGATTAAATGCTGCCATATATACATACAATAAAATATTTTAAAAAATATTTACTTAAATATATTTTTTAAAAAGAGGTTATTACATTTATACTACTTAATAACTTCTAGCATTATGCTTAATAGAGTGATGGTTAAAGAAAGTAAAGAAAACGCACCCAAATTACAGCGGTTTAGAAGACCAGTAAGGTCGGCGACGTGGATTGGAGTATTTTACATATTGGGGAGAGTACATTGTTTGTAGGATCGCCTAGACTACATTAAAAGCAATAAGGAAATAATAATTTAATAAATCTATGCAAGACAAGTTGTAGGCCTAACGTTAAACCTTTTTAATGAACAAAATCCCAGTTACGGACCAAGCCCTCCATTTCAATGGCAGATTATGAATTTGGTTATTTTGCAAAAAGAGATGGTGAACACATTTAAAAATTACAGACATTCGGATATTTTACGTTTTAGTTTTCTACGTCCAACACCGTAAACGTGTGTGTGTGTGTGTGTGTGTGTGTGTACTGCTACATTAAATAAAATCTGATTCGTGACTTGTTATCAATCTAAATATGCAAGGCATGAATTAGCTGTGATGAAAATACTATTGAAAATTGTTGATAAGGGAAGTTGTGTTCCAGATCTTATCCATGCGGTTTCTTACATAAGTCATGATTCCTGGCTGTCTATAGCCTAATTGAAACTTCCGTTCGTACCTTTAAAACATAGGCCAGACTTCAGTCAGTGGTTCAGTAAAATAAAAACTCTCACAAACATACCGCCAGTCTTCAAACCATATTGGACACTATTAAAATCACTAATAACAAAATCATATTTGTTTTTATATATCAAACCAGGATAAATAAAAGTTCTTATTATTCAATCATAATTATTTGAATTAATATGCAAAACATTACATATGCTTCATTGGCAGGGGGTTCTTGTTGCCAGTTTGTGCACTGTGCAAAGGGTGAGCACTATTATTAAATAATTATGAAAAAAAAAGTTAACTTCAATTCTTGACTATTTCGATTAGGCCAAGAAGGCTGCTCCCTGTGTCTATAGTTTGAAAACAGCAAACATTACATGTACAAACAGTGCAATAACCCTCTTTTATAAGCTCCATTCTGACGATGGAGTTAATTTTTACAAATGATAAAATGCCCTGGAAACTGTTCAGATTCACACACTGCCCCACTGTGATCCACACAGCCCATACCCAAGATTAGAAACAGGGTGTGAGGGTACACCTTAATCTTCAAAATGAGGGCAATTCAGAAGAAGAGAAAATAAAAAAAATTAGGATATATAATTATTTAATTATTATTATCATTACTGCTACCACTAATACTAATGCCACGTATACACTTACTATGGATATTTTAAGTGTGTTTTAATGTAACCGTGCATATCCTTGCAGTGTTCACATACAAGCACAAACATCAGAGGGCAAGAACATAAAAACATCCTATACTGTACAAATGCAGAACAAATCTTAATAACAATCAAATCAAATTCTTACAGTAGAAGCTAGAATCTGAAAATGGTGCGACCAACAAGACAATCCTTGTGTTTATACGTAGCCTATACATCACACGACCAAGAACAAGCACAAGAACAAGAATAAGAACATTATGACGTTCATAGTAAAAAATAAAAATAAAATAAACTGGGGGAACGCGCTTGCAAGTGTAGTGCCTGTAAAAGTGCCCTGCCCATAACTTGCTTATTATTATTATTATTATTATTATTATTATTATTATTATTATTATTATTATTATTATTATTATACACCTTTTTCAAGGTGTTCCAATTTTGTATGAAAATACATAGGTACATACAGTTCTGGTAATGAAAGTAATGAATCCTTTTTATTTCCTTTTTCATTGTCTATGTCATGTGCCCAGGCTCAATCCAATAAACCAACAAATCAATTAACATTATTATTATTAACAATAAAAATAACAACAACAATAATAATAACGATAACAACCCAAAAGCAGAAAATAGCCATGCATATGTTTAAACATGGACAACACAATGAAGATTTTTAATTAAAATGTGTTATCCTAGTTTGAACATAGTGTTGTTTTTAATGTGTTTTTATGTAACCCACTAGTCCATTCTGATATTCCGTATTTCCGCAATGAAGGCATATGATTAAGAGGGGTTTTATTTCGAGATAATACACGTTTTCTTATTTATTCAATGTTCCATATATATATATATATATATATAATTTTTTTCAGAGCTGTAT
Organism: Amia ocellicauda; assembly: GCF_036373705.1. Lineage (NCBI taxonomy): Eukaryota > Metazoa > Chordata > Actinopteri > Amiiformes > Amiidae > Amia > Amia ocellicauda. The sequence continues at coordinate 29,372,411 of NC_089852.1, forward strand.
ATATATATATATATATATATATATATATATATATATATATATATATATACAGCTCTGAAAAAAAATAAGAGACCACTTAACATTGATTTCTGAACTTGGAGTCTCTTAATTGTTTCCAGAGCTGTATATGAAAAATAGAACAAATGACCAGTGAAATAGTATTAAGTCTTAAATAATACATTGAACATCTCCCCCTGGGTTTCAACAATTAGTAACTTGCCTCTGCACAAGTCATGTATCTAGTCTGTTCAATAGGACTACTTTGATTAGAGAAAAAAATGCATCTTATTATGTTATTATCATTACCATTATTACAATTATTTGTGTGTGTGTGTATATATATATCATTTCGTATGTAAACTGTTGGATCTGGACAAGGCTTTATGTTTCTACGTGTAAAATATTGGGTTACGGTATGAAAAGCGTTGCAATGGGAATAGACTGGACCACGAAGAGGTCTGTACAGCAGGACAACACAATGTTCAGTGCTCGCTGCAGAAAACATCAGCGCTGGAGAAAGAGGAGCGGAATCTCAAATGTCACTTTGCAAAGGAAATCTCATCGCAAACGGATGTGAACCAACTAATGCATTCCTATAGGAAAGAGACTTAATTTCCAACTATATGTGTACTGACTTTTTCTGGTCGAGAAGCGGAATGACGTGTAGAAGTGAGGAACCAACTGTGGTTGCTGACGAGAACGAAACGGTGTCGCAGAAACCGATCGACGCGAGTTTGAAGCCTCTGTGTCGCCTCTGTCTTCTGTCTGGGAATTATTTCACCCCCGGGGAATCCTAAAACATTTGAATTGAAAATTGCTTCATGTTGACCAAGTAACCTACATGATCAAGTATACTGTTTGTGTTAGGAAGGGAAATCTGGAATGTGTATATTTCTAAAGAGCAAGGCCATTTTCATTTTACTTTAACCTTGAACGATTCTGGGAAACGCCGAAGAACTCCAATGGCAGCGTTACGTCGTTTGACTAAGAAAACCCACTCCACTGCGCCTGCTCTGTCCAGGTGTTGAGACGCCCTTCCTGCCCAGCTGTTGACTCCCTATCGGGTGTGCTACACATGCCATTGCATTCTCTGCTTCATCAAATGGATTGGAAGCAAACCAATAATTTGCTATATTGGGAATTCAGGACGTTGTAAATACAGTATATTGGTTTTGGAAAACGATTCAAGGACAGTATAATGCTCGCTATTTATAGTCGGTTGGTGTACATTTTGAGCTACTAAAAATAAACCATACATAAGTGATCCTTCCCATTGTAGGGGGGAAGGAGAAAAAAATATGAATTTCAAAACTCACAACAGAAGGGTCGTAATGAATCGCATGGTTACAGTTTCAGAAACAAGAAACAGGGAGGTAATAACATTGTTCAAGATCCATTTGTTGACACTATTTATGTATGTATGTATTTATTTATTTATTTATTCGTTTATTTATTTATTGATTTCGCTAGTTAAATTTGGGAGGTTCGCTGTTAAACTGGGGGCACTGCAAGGACCGTCAAGAAACATAGCTACTTAGTCAATACAAGAGCTGGTGAATATAAGAAACAAAACTTGAGCCTAGAAACTTTGACTTGCCTGCGAACTACGAATTTTAAAAGTTGCACACTATCCCATTTTTATTCATAATAGAATATGTATGGTGTGTGCGATCAATAATGCGACGATGTGAAGCGTAGTTTACCCCAATTACGGAACTTCGGTTCTCCACTACGAGTTTTAGAAAAGTGTTTATAGAACATATAATAATAATAATAATAATAATAATAATAATAATAATAATAATAATAATAATAATAATAATAATAATCAGGAAAATGATGATGATGAAAATTTGATGATGTTAATATAATTATATTCCCAAACAAGTTAAATGAGTTTTGTGATTAGCTGAACAAAAGGGCGCATATTTATTACTTTATCTGTTGTTTACCTGTAAAAAGAAAGCGAGTCAGAGAATAAATTTAGCGAGCAATCTCGTGTAAATGACGCTTTAGAGCCCGGGGTGTCCTGCCCTGTCCCGGTGTCTTACTCGCTATTGAGACAAAGCTTGGGATTACATCAATACTTTGTCCCACCCGCTAATAGAGTACAGTACTACAAAACTACTCGGTAGCGGTGTGAGTTTCTGTAAGTCAAACCTCTATTTTGAAATGTAGGCGACTATGGAGTACAAATATGTTATTTTGCTATTTCCGGTGCAGTCATAGTTTTTATTTATTCTGACCAAAAAACTTCGACTCACCTGTTAATAGTAAATGACACAACTATTTAATGCCGGCTTGACTTTCAGTAAAATGCTTCTTTCTTTGAGCCGTAAATGTAACCGATACCACGAACACAAAAATGATAAAACGTAAATGTTTGTGTGTCGAAATTGTGATTTAATCCGCCCCAAGGTCAAGCAGGGAACACATGCTTTTCAGACCAGTTGGGAAGTAGGTGGGCGGGGGTCATAAAGGTGAGAAATGAACAACTCACATCTAAGTGATACACACATTACTAAATAAATACATATACAGATGTCAATAAACATAGACTATTGAATTAAAATATTATTTAAAAAAGAATATACTAATACTAGGCCTGTTACTACTACGCCGCAATTTGCTACTACTACTACTACTACTACTACTACTACTACTACTACTAATAATAATAATAACAATAATAATAATAATAATAATAATAATAATAATAATAATAATAATAATAATAATAATAATGTGCAATATTTGCCCCAAAGTTTTCCCAGTGATTGCTTACGGTGTTCTACAAAACTCGGGTTTTAATAATGAAAAGGTTTTCACCTACCATTCTTTGTTCCGTGAGGGTACTGGTCCATATTTTATATTTTATATGTTTCTTTTCCATAAGTGGTAACAAAAGTATAATTCTACATTTTTAAAGTATTTTGTGCCATGTTTGATTGTGGTGAATGCAATTCGTTGATTAAGTATTCATGTTTTTTACTTTCTATATTTATTCCTTTATTAAAAAATAAAAATGAACGTTCTGTCACGATTGGGTCTAAACACTGTGCTTCTGAATTCTGGATATTGTTTTAAAGAAAAATAAGTCTATTAAACTTGTTTAATTTCAAATTCCATGCAATGCTCGTTATTTCGTGTTAAAGTATTAAGTGGAAAACGTATACAATTAAGAAATAAACTGATAAGAGATCTAGCTGTTTCACGATGAATATTCGAATATACAATTATAATAACATGGTCAAGCTTTTTATAATATCCAAAGAAATAGACAGACATGGAAAAATAGATGGCTAGATACATGCATACATACATAGATACATAGATACATAGATACATATATATAGACAGACAAACGAATATTGTTGCAATTTACGAAATATGAGACTTCAGATTATGCTAATATGGATGAAACTATCAGCCTGTACTAACAGTGAGTAACATTAAGTTGACGATTGGATATCCAAAACCTGGTGTGCACTATCTATTGCATGATCACCACCAATTTTAAAGACGATTATATATATATTTTTTCAGTTGCTCAAAGCCAAAAATAGCCAATGAAAATATCTTTCAGTGATATATTTTTCAATGTATAATAATAATAATAATAATAATAATAATAATAATAATAATAATAATAATAATAATGCATATTATGTAAATAACAAGATTCTGAAATACTGAAGGTAAGACGAATTATTTTAGGCTCCAGTTTCCCGCCTGTAAAATATTGCAGCAATACGTTTCAAATAGCATTATGATAAACTTTGTCTCGGGAGACTGAAGTCTCGGGTGTTAGTCCAAATTCTTCAGCGCGCATCACGTCCTTGTCTCCAAACCCCAGTAAAGTATTAGGGACAGTATCAACTAATGAGGTTCATTTTAAATATATAGTAAGTTGTTCTGAAATTAACACAAAATGTGCTGATCAGGGATAACACACACCTCGTGTTATACAATTAACAATGCAAAGGTACTGTTAAAATTAACACATTATTTAACACCCAAGTCAATTGTTAAGACATAGGAAAAGCGACTTCAAACAGACGGGGAAAACAAGAAGAAAAAAGTCTACAGTTATTTTGTAATATTATTATTATTAGCAAATGGTATTAATAAAGTAATAATAACAATACTACTAATAATTATTATTATTATTGACATACCGCATGTTTCTTATTTATGCATGTATTTATTTATGTGTATCGTAGGAACACTATTATCAATAATTTGTTGGATATTGAAAAATGTAAAACAATAATAATTAATTGTTTTAAATTAATTCCGTACAAAAATATTTACAAATGTTATTTAAAACATAAAATAAAACATACATTATTTAGATTTATTTTAAAAAAGTCTCCATATATAGCATATTGTATTAATAATAATATCAGTTTGGAAACAGGATACAGGTTTGTTTACAGCTGTCGAATATATTCACAAACTTTACTTGAAATGAATGTACAAACTGAAGCAGTGTTCACAAAACGTCTGGACAAATATAACTGAACAAATTACATAGTTTAATGAATAATTAAAATAACACTTAAAGTAAATTACCCAATAACATTGTTTGAATTAAAGGGTTTAAATACTTTCAACTACAACTGTTCACACACACATATGTGTATATGCGTCTTGTGTGAGCCATAAACTGTTATCTTACACAGTAATACATATTATAGAGTAATTAATATCAGAAACAGGTGTTCGACAATAACATGCATACATGCATACATATATACATACATACATACAGTCTTGCATAAAACACATTTTGTGTATTTTTTTACACCGTTAGTGTTACATACAACAGTGTATATACAAAAACGAATGTGTTAAACCACACGTTTGTTCTAAGAGTGTGTATGTATGTGTGTGTGTATATATATATATATATATATATATATATATATATATATATATATATGTGTGTGTGTGTGTGTGTGTGTGTGTGTGTGTGTGTGTGAATATATAGTTTTATGTGCGTGTTGTCCATGTTTGTTTAGCGCAGTCTGTGTTATTACAGTCTGTGGACGCACTGTGTCTGTGGAACAGCGTGGCTCTTCTTGTCCCTAGAGCTCAGATAACCGCTGCCGCCCACCCCGGGTTTTGGAGCGATTCCCCCAGACCCATATGTTGGGCAAAGTGTCCAGGGTGCTTTTAACACAGTGCTGCGGCGCGGATGGGGGGCTGCGCTACAGAAAGCGGGGACGAGCGTCGAGAGGCTCCCTGTCCAGGGCCAGCGAGGAGCTGAGGCAACAGCCCAGATTCATCCCCCAGTCCACTGCCTCAGCGGCGAGAAGAAATCACAAATCACCGGTAAATGTAATAATACATATAAACAAAAAGCATAAACATAGCCTACAATATATAGCCTACATGTATAGGGTTCGTTTCGAACTATTAAAATGTGTGAATTCAAAGTTTTAAACTAAAATAATCTGGAAAAGGGCAGCAATGTTCAATTTAATCTATCGTGCCATTATATATATATATATATATATATATATATATATATATATATGAAGCTGGGTATTCCCTTAATTAAACAAAAGTCATTGGGTCAGACCTGAAATCAATGTTATCAACTCCCTAAAATATGCTGCCAATAGATTTGAGCCATGGCCTCACGATTAGTCAGGATATGCCGCAGGAACACTTGGCCCTTTGTATTCATATTGTATTTATATTCCGTTTGATTCAGACTGGTCATCTTGTATTAAAATAGTAGTTTTTACGTTAATTAAATACAAGTGTGTTAAAAACAAGAATTAAAGTTGGCATGTCGATCATATTACTCTTATATTATTAAAATGGAATATAATACTTTCTTCTCTACGCATACGATTTTGGTCTTCTTCATAACATCCAGTTACCCTTTATGACAGATTACTGTTGGTCTACGTGCGTTTGACAGAAAATACAATATGCTAATCATTGTATTGTATTTTATTTCTTAGATTTCAGAAATAATAAGGGTGAAACACTGAAATATATACGTTACATGTTTAATGTTGCAGTGTTTTTTTTTAATTAAAACCATTTTACAATAATGTTTGTTCTCTTTCCAAAAATCACTTTTCAAAAGCAAACTTTTTGTTGATGCCTGGGCTCTGAAATAATGTAATCTACAATGTAATATATGTGTGTGAGAGTGTTTATGTATGTAACTAATTAAATATCTATACAATTTATTTCAAATTAACACAAAAGGTATAATAATAATAAACTAGAGTGAAAAACTGTTAAAAAACAAACAAAAAACTAGCCTACTGTTTGACCTTCCACACACACACACCCTGGATTAAGTGTAAATAAGGTCATAATTCTCGCGAGTGTCATATTGCTGGGTTGCTGGGTAAACAACCTTGCCCCAGTAGCCCGGGGGCCGTCATGCAAGTTTTGCAGTTGTATGTGACAGGAGATGGTCTGAACGCTGTAGCCCATTTCAACAGCGACAGACGCCGGGCACAGTGACACTAATGCGATCTGTTTATATCTGAGTTTTCTGGGACATGGGGGAAAAAAAAACGTGATTTCAACAAAATGGCAGCTAGCGCAGCCATTAAAGGGTAATCTCCGCGATAATGCACTCCCTAAACTTCCAACCGAATCAGCAAAACTTTGAGCCGCGGCGAGATGAAGGCAGGCGGTGGGAGGGAGCCGGGGAGAAGGGGAAGGCGCATCTATCAAAATATTCCCCCGTCCAGAGTGAGGTGCGCGGTTTCCAGAGGCGGAAGTTGGCAGCTCCGGGTGGCGATCTGTGCCAAGTTGCTTAATGTCTCTGCACCAGTAAATACAGGCTCTGGAGCAAAGACTCCGGTGCCAGCTGCACCATGTGCCAGCTCGCCGAGCCAAAGTGGCGCTGCTGGGAGGAGCCTGTATTTCTTTCCTAATTCAGCGGCATCTGTTCATTATCCCAGAGATTTAAAGGGCTAGAAGTTGTGCGCACTAGCAGTACTTAAAACTGCTATTGTGCGGACGTGCGCTTGTGTGTGACTGAATTATAGTCATCTCATCATTATTGAGGTACAGTGATGTAAGATGATGGAAATAATTATATATGCATACATTGATCTGAAATAAACACAACCGTAATAATAATAAAAACTATAATAATAATCTACAGCGAAAAGCTGAAAATAAAACTGTTTGACGTTCCATAAACTTTCATACACATACACATGTACACATGTATGCGAAAGAGGGAGTGAGGAAGATAGAGGGAGGAATGTATGAAGTAACACGCTGACCTCTGTGATCGAATGATGCTGTAGAGCGCAGGGCGCTTCGGAGAATCGCTGCTTCAGCACCGAGGACAGTTCCTGTGCGCTCCTCTGATCCGCGCTGGAAACGCCACAGGTGACCAACAAGATCACAGCGCCGAGCCAGTGCCATACCCGTCGCAGTGAAGACGACTTTGGTTCTTGTCTTTGACTTGGAGTCAAAGTAAGCAAATGAAGCAACATTGGAAAGCTTAGTGTGATCAGTTTTTAATATATGTATATTTATAGTCGATAAGATCAATTAAACTGGAATGAACACGTAATTAACGCTTATAAAAATATATATACATGAAAACTTACTGTCAGTGTCCTTACCTGGTTAAATAAAGGTTTGAATTGAATTGAATATGTATTTCTCTATCTGTGTGATTGTTTATGTTGGGGTCGGGAGTGGGGGGTGGGGTGGGGTGGGGTGGGGGGCATTATTCAAAGTCGTCATAGAATCCACACAAATTCGCAACAATTAATAAAAAGTTTTACTTGGAGAATAAAGTAAGTTGGGATGTTAAACCTATTACTACATAATATATGTATGTATGTATAGTTTTATAATTCGAATTTTGGTATTGTGTGTTAATATATTTCAGTATATTGTACTGTACATTTTGTGCTGTTGTTAACACGGCATGTGTAGGATCCTGTGTGCTTTTTAAATATCCCAGCATAGTGGTTGTGTATCTGTAAATATTCCAATAGTAAAATAAACAAAAAAGATTTGTCCTTATTCATGCTCAGTAATATGTAAAGGAAAATAAATTATGAGTTGTTTTTTAACAAATGCGTTATATTATTATTATTATGGATTAAGAGTTGTTCATTGTTATTACGAACCAGATATGAACATTATTCTAGTTATTTTTCATAAACATTGCAAGTGATTCTTTTATTATAATCTATATGTATTATTTGCAGGAGCGACTGCACGACATTTGGGATCTGTTACTTCTGGCGTTGACCGTTCAAATTCTTTCCGTCCGCTGTGGTGTTGTTATAGTCAAATTCTCCGTGCAGTAAAAAGGCCACTGAATTGAAAGGGTAACGCAATTAAATAAATTAATCGTCTTCTTTTCTCTCATGTATATATCAAAGTTCTGTTAAAATAAAATATCGGTAACAGAAATTTGGAAGCGATGAGTATATCTCAGTGTTTAAATTAAATAGCCCACTCGTTTTTACAGTGTATTTAAAATTAAACGACTCCACTTGTACAAGGTAACACTTGGTGGAAGAGTGCGATTAATAAAATGTCACCACAATCAATTCAACTAACTGCTGTTAAACTCAAGTAAAGTTGCCTATACTATATAGGGCTAGACAAAAACAAAACTTTTACCTACCCGCGAATGCAAAGTACGATTGCAAGGTATCAATTATTGTTAGGAGTATTTATTAGTTAAAGCGCAATAGGGTAAAACTTGATCATTGCGATACGCGGGCGTGTCAAAGGTTTGATATTGTCTAGTCCTAAATACATATAAGCTAACCATCTTATGAAGGCGGTGATGGCATGACGGGAGAACTGAAAGGACTGAGAGGACTGACAAAGCCATGTCTCGGATTTCATTGTGTGTCATTCTGCTACTGATTCAACGATAACTGTTTCATATGATAACTGGGTAATGGTCGACCTAACTGTGAAGTGATATCGCACACTCAAAGATGTATAAAGCGCCTCTGAAATTAATCGTGAGCCGGAGCTGAGTGCAACTCCCAAAATGCCGCAGTTTTGCGTGCGATGCCGAGTCACACCGTTTAAGCCTAAATACAGAGATCCGCGGAGCTGTGAAATTTAGGGGGTGGGGTGCTGTAAAAACTGTTGCTGTATCATTAAGACAGAAGGGTCCATTTTTGAAAAATAAGTGTTAAATACACGGGTGACAATGAACTAAACGCGATGTGTAAGGTATAACACATGGAAAGTGTCAAATGTCAGATTAATAACAGCATATGTGTGTATTGAATTTAGAAAATAAAAAAAACAAGAATAATCGCAATATAATAGATTTACACAAAAGTATTCATGTCTTACAATCAGACTCACATTATTTATAAGGACTAATATTTTTTATTATAACAATAATAAACCAATATTCCCAATATGAATGTACACGATTTTTAGATTTGATAATATTATCCTATTAATACAAATTTGAAAATGTCTTCTTAATTGACCTAATGCTTAAATAAAGCTTTTAAAAAATAGCAACTGTATAAGGTATCTTTGAAAGCAGTATTTGTAATTTTAAAACAAAATTAAAAAATCCTTCCATTTGTCGGTCCAGTTACAAAAACACAGAAAGGTTACAGTGTTTTACAACTGTATAGACACATTTGAAAATACACTGCTTTCAACTACCCTGAGCATCCAGTGTAACATCTTTTGACATTTTTATTCTTCTATGTTTTGTCAGAGTGTTCTCAAAGCCCATCTGAACAATTTGTCAGGTAACACAGAAACAACACAAGATCATATCACAGTAATGCAGAAAAACTCCTTTCAGCTCTGTGTCGAGTACTGGGTGTGACTGCTGCATGGACACATGCTGTTATAGTCAGGCATACTTACACTGTGTGCTTCTTTTCTGCTCCACGAACAACACAGTATGATCATGTACTATAATTTATTAGCCAAACTTGTATTTTATACACAGCCTTTAAAGTCAAAATAACCCCCAAATTATATTTCAGATAGATAGATAATTGATGATGATTGCAGCTTATTCTTGAACTCCATGGATGACATTAGAAAATTGAGCAATTAGCATTAATCATCAATATTATAGATCCTAAAATGCTTCCACAGAATTCTGCAGGTGATGCAACCATTGTACATTGCAATGCCTTCAAGTCAAAGATCATGGCTGCAGCACATTTTCTCAAATCAAAGGCAGGTTACATTCTGTCAGTCTGCGTTTACAGTCCTCTCAGTCCTTTCTCCCGATGCCAGTGATGGCAGAATTTGCATCAGCAAAACAGAGACTGTGGGCAAGCCATTGTTGGCCATTACGGCTGATAGGTAATACGGACAGACCTGGCAATATCAGCTCTCTGAGGCGGGTTTCTCGGGGAGACAAGGCTCCTGCAAGAATAGAGTGCCAGACTGTACGCTATGCCTAATGCCAGCCAAGGGGCAAAGCTGGCATGGAATAGCAATTCAGTGGAAATTCCACAACATCTGTTCATTATCACACAATGCTGCTACTCTGCACAGACAAGGCAGGCAGCTCAAATGGAGTGTCTGTGATGCAAAAGAAAGACCACATTTTAATAAAAGAATGACCAAAGCCCTGGAGCTGGAAAAGCACAGCTCTCCCAAATTCCCTGTGCCTCACATGCCCACTGCCGCCCATGCCACCCCCGCCAATTTGAGCTCAATCAGGTAGGCTATTTTATCTTAGACTCTTTCTCAAAATTGCATTATAATGTGTATGTTTTTGTAAAATATCAAGCAAAGCTTGCATTCTGCATAGATGTAGCAACATAGCCAGCACTATAGAGTATAGAATAAATGTAACCCTGCAAAGAAAGCACTTTTTAGTATATGAGCACAGGCAGTAATTTCACATAGAAGACAAATGTACACTGTAAAAAGCAGTGATTCTAAACAAATTATTACCAAAATAATAGCTATTAGTCTCTTCTCATGGGTGAAACAACACAAAATGTAACCATAAGGAGTGTTTTTGGAGGGGGGTGGCAAACATTTATTTTGGTAGAATATAATAAATTGAACAACCTAAAACAATGGTGTAAAACAAATTACATGTATCTAACAAAGAGACAACTCTCTACCACCACTTCTAACTGCTGTTTCGCAGCCTATGGAAATTCATCATACAGTACAGACAACAGCTCTAGAGATTACCATTAATCACTTTATTTCTTAGGGCTGGTTAATTATACTAGTCTTGTCCACATGTATATGTAGATATTTATATATAGTTAATATAATGTAATAATCATTCAATTAAGACCCCCCCCCACACACACACACAGAAACACTGCATTTGACTATTTTTATAAGAACATGCCCTATGCATTATATATATAACACTATTTAAAATCTTTCTAATTCTGTGGTGTGATTGAGTCAGAATGCTCCAAGTTTAATGTTTTATGTGTTAACACTACCAACCTAATTCAACAGAACAGCACCCTTATAACATAATTCCCCTTGGAAGACATAAGTGAGGAAAAGGTCTGCTATGGATGCTGGAGAGGGCCCTGTGAGAGGAATTGTGTGAGAGAAACTTTTTACAGCATAGAGATATGTGTATTCTTTAAACTAATTGAGCATTAATTTAATTGTAGAAATAGTTAAGCTATAATCAGTTGCTTACCTTGTTGCATTATCTCGTAATTGAAAAGCAGGCTGTGCTAAATTAAATTATGCTAAAACACTTGTCTTGCACTGCTAATGAAACTTCATTTGAAATGGCAACTACAACAACAACAAAAAGATGTATAAGTGCAATCAGTATGTTTAAAAGAATCTGGTTAATTTGAGACGTAACAATTCGATTTTTAACAAATTACCTATGTGATATATCTGAATTATTATTTCTTGGGAAAAATAAAATCTTTCAAGAATATTTATTTATTTGTTTGTTTGTTTGTTTGTTTATTTAAATGTGGCTATGGATTATTATTGTTGGGATTAGTAGACCAAACTGTAATCTTTTGATCAAACTGGATAATAAGGTAATTATATTCTAAAGTCAGCATAATTCAGTTCGGGAGGCAACACTGTGTGTGTGGTCTCAGACAAAGATATGTTTCTGACAATGTTCTTGGCAGATATAGTTATTGTGAATACTCATGAATCATTATTAAATGTATACGTGTTCAGGAAACTCCATGCCTCTGAAGTAACTCAATCACAACCTCTAACTGAAACTCTATATATTGCCCTGTCTTTCACCCAAAATAGTTGTTGTTGTCATTAGAATAAAGGACTGGCAGGCATTGTACTACCAAAAAGAGTTTTTACACAGACTGAGCAGTATCCATCTCTTCAGAGTGTAATTGTCTACTGGTGGAAGCATGCTGTGTTCAGTAATGTAGAGAGAGCTAGGCCCATTTCCAAACAACTATAATGTCGTATTTACTTTTCAATGTAGAATAGTACATTGAAAAGCATAAAGCATTTAATGTACTTTTCTTAATGTGAAAGTTTTATGTGAGACTTAACTTAGTACGACAGTGTGATTGCTATGAATACAGTCCATAGAGCCCACTGGAAGGCAAAGGTAGAGAGTTACAGTGGGTCAGAGAGGCAGGGCAGGGATAGTGAACTGGGGGCGCAGTGTAGAGTTGACTGGGAGCGGTGTGCAGAGTGTTAGTCCACTGGGGTATCAGAGGAAGGATAGAGAGTGCAGTAAGGGAGCTCAGTGAGCTGGACACAACGCCATCTGACAAGTCCAGCTGGGAGAGAGTCCGCCTGTAGCACTGCAAACTGGTCAATATGGCGGGCAATTACTCCTGGCCATGTGACTGCCACATCATCAGAGACCCCCAAGCTCTCTGGCAGCACCATCTGCCTAGACCAGCAACAACCGCTATACCCCCCCCCCCCCAACACACACACATACCATACATAATCTCATAGTTACACAAGATCCAGACAGTCCAATCCATTGGATGGACATGTAATATATGTACAATAACATTATAACAAACAGTAACACAAACGCTCCTTTACTTGTTTCGTTACTCTGAGATTTGAAGCTGTAGATTAGAAACCCATATCCCCAATGACTCCCTTCCTGCCCAAGTAAAATAAACAGTACAGAACCATAAAGGTTTTGTGAAAACTATAGGCTTGCATGTGATGTTCATACAACAACAATGTATATGATACAACCATTAAAAGAGAACCAAAGTGCAAAGTCTACATATTTCATTAAAATAAATTCATATTAAAATATTAACTTCATATATTACCTGCAGATACAGCTCAAAAAGCGAAACATTACTTCTGCACTTTTGTATTTCTTAAATTGTTAATTGTATTTATTTTTAAGTTGAATTTAATTTGAGTTGTATTGCTTGTGTAACCTATAAGGTGCCTGGATAAGGGTGTCTGCCAAGAAGTAAATAAAAGAAATAATAAAAGAAACAAAGTTGCCTGCAATTTCTTTTAGTTCTAATATCATTGATGAAATCAAAATGCAAAAATGCTCAATTCACTAGTTTTTTGTTTTTGTTATCTCAGGTTCCCTACCAAGCTGCAGTTTGTATTGGGCAAAAACAGACAGAAAATATATTTAGGATTTTTAGAATACACAACCCTACTATAGTACTTTTGAAGCAACTCTACTTTTTATATTGTGAGTTTTTTCATAAACAAGGGTTGTCAACAGTCTCTGGTTGCTTCTTACTTGAATATGCAACTGCCAGTGAATAGAATACACTAAAACAAGATATTTTTAGCCATTGGATTGACACGGAAATAACGGCAGTTTGTAATTGCTAATTTTCTGAAGTGTAGCATAGCTTTTTCACCTGAATGTAGACTGCAAACCCTACCAGCTGTTTTGACTAATTTAAATGAAGTTATTGAAATAAAGTATGTTTTGTTATTGCTGCAATTAATTGATTTTAAAAACACATTAACTGTAACATTTTTTACAGTAAGTTAATAAAGTCAAGGCAGTGTAACTTAAATGAGCAAAGCATATTTTATAGTATGATAAATTGAGTCTCAAGGGATAATCTAGTGTATTTACAGTATATTTTCCTATACACTTGTGTAATTTTGAACTTGTAATTGTATTATGTTTTGAACTGTACTGCAATTTTATAATGCTCTTATATTTTGTAAGTCACCCTGGATAATAATAATAATAATGGGTTTGTTGACTGATGACTTTCTTGCTGTTACTGTAAATATGGTATCATATTACCTGTTTGATCAAAGGGAAATTAAAGTTGACAGACTATCATATAAAAAATAAAATTCTACCTTAATTTACATGACTTCTTGTGAAGCCATGAATTTAAATTAATAGAGTGAATTCAACTTTGAGTTTCAATGAATCAGTGAATTTGATTACCATTTTTCAACAATATTGAAAAATCACGTAGTATAAATGTTACATATTGAACAGTGGTAGAATACACATTTAGACTACTACATACAAACTCAACAATGCAGGGAAATACAGTAAGTGAAACTACAACATAGGAGATAAAGGAATATAGTGTGCTTGAATAGCAGTAGATAGACATACAATTACAGAAAACGATACTTGTGATCTGATCTTCCCTATTGGGCAGTTTAAATTATCACTGCAAAGAAGATTACAGCTGAAAGAGCAATGGTAGGATCTTTAGCTGAACAAATTACAAAAAAAATAAAATAGAAAAAGGACTGAAAACTGAAAATATTGTAATTGTGTAGGTTGGATGTGTGAAGGTTTTGCTACAGAATTAAAATATGAGCTGATGAAGCTGCTAGCAGCACCAGGCAGGTGAAGTCCAGTATAAGGGTCGGAGGGTCAGAGCAACTGCAAAGGAAAGACCTTTGTTTTGGGTGTTGGGTTTTATTAAAAACAAACATTTAAAAGAATGCAGCAAACTTTGTCACTTTTCAAACACTATTAATCTCACTCTACCTCTACATTTTCCTAAATAAATCATCAAGCCTGCAGATGACAGAAACTTTCTTCTCTGTGGATCTTCTGAGCATCTGATCTAAAGCCTTTGAAACCTCAAAACCTCCCCTTTCAAAAGCAATAAAAGAAAAACAATTAAGGGCATCTCTGCAGTTTCATCGTATATAGTGCATTTCTCCCATCCCAGGGCGTTTCCTCCAACACCGAACAACAGGATCCCCTCAGCAAACATGTTACTGGCAGGTTTAATGTGTTGAGGTTTTCTCCTCGGCAGCAGTGCAAAATCACAGCCAACACTGAACAGGAACAGGAAAGCCTGACAGAGCAATTGGAGGAGAACAGGGAAAATGAATAAATATATAACTAATGGCAGCACAATACAGGGCAAGTGTTGTTGCCGCACTTTGGGATCTGCAGTTTTTAAAGGTTAAAATAATCAATAAATAAATTAAAAAGACCAGACCTGCAATAACAAGAAGTCTAAATGCATTGCGTTACCCTGAACCTCCGAGGAATGAGGATAGCTGGCACGCTCCAAGTCAAACCTCTGCCAAGCTAGGGCCACAGTGGGGGCTGTGTGTGTGTGTGTGTGTGTGTGTGTGTGTGTGTGTGTGTGTTTTCATGTACATGTGTGTGAGACAGAGTGAGAGAGGGAGGGAGAAAGGGAGAGTGAGTGTGCGTTTAAATTCAGTGACATCTGTTCATTACTACTGGAGTGTGTTTATTTTTATACAGCCAGCTACAACCAGATAGCTAAACTGGCACCACTGGTTAATGTACCAGCTTGCTTCCACTGCACAATGAATTAAATATTTAGCACAGAATAAAGAAAGAAAGCACAAAAAACACAGGCAGAAAGAGAGAAAGGAAATGTTATATATATTTATAAAACTTAAAACTGGAAATAATTTAATTGTGCTGGGTGTGTAGAGGTTTTGGCTCTGATGTAGAATACAATTTTAAACTGTGTGCTCATGAAGTTGTTACCAACTGCAGAGGAAAAGGCTAATCTTCGTGGAGTGAAAGTGCACTCTCTTCTCGGAGAACCTTTAAGCAAAATCAGCTTCACAACTGGACAATTTTCAAACATTTTCTCATCTGAATTTTGCTTCACATGACACTTCACAAGAATCTATGTTATACATGTATTTAATTCCTGACCTGGGTTCAGTTTTCTCTGTACAAGTGTCCACATGAGAAAGTGAAACAGGTTTCAAAGAGATCCATGAGTCATTACAAATTGACTGTGATGTTGTGACCTCCAGTGTAGATATAACAATTGCTTAGATGAGAATATCTTTGTGAAAATAATAATAATAATAATAATAATAATAATAATAATAATAATAATAATAATAATAATAATAATAATAATAATAATAATAATAATAACAACAAAAATATATGGTTTTAATTTTTTTCCCAGGAAAAGCAAGTTTGATCAGTTGACAGGTGCAGGTTTACACATAAATCATTTCTTCTAAAAAATTGGTTTGCAGAAAGCACATTTATGGAAAACAATTTAATCATATTTAATTATTTGGCGGATACTGACATGTATGCAAAGGTATTTCACACTATATCAACAGGTTTATACAAACCCTTCAAACTTAACTTCCTCAAAAGTGGCTTTCTTTTGTCTTTCTCTCACGTATTTAACTCTTTCTGGATTCTCTCTTTACTTTAAATTCTGCTTCTGTTTCTCTCTATTGTACAGCTTTTTACTCTCCATTGCTTCAACTGGTATGTCTTACCCTGCCAGAGGATGTGAGGATCTCACTGTGCTGTACTGACTGTAATCTGGACTGGTATCCATCAGTACAGCACAGTGAGATCCACACATCCTCTGGCAGGGAGGCTGTATCACTGTATTTAATAGTTTATGTAGAGAGTAGTCAAACAGAAACTAGGAGGTCAACTCTGTGCCTCTGTCCCTCTGTCCCTCTGCTCTTTCTCTCTCTATCTCTCTCTACCTCCCTAAACCCACACCATTTTCTGGGTCCTCACAGAGCCTGTTTGTAACATCACCCCTACTCACCCCCCCCCCCCGCCCCTACCTCCACTACCCCCAAGTCCCTCCTTCCTATCTACTCCACAGATCCCAAGAGATCCATGTTCTGGAATTTCACTCATGGGGAAGAATCTCGCTGCAGGCACTCAATATGTCGCCAGCGTCTGACTCTAACCCATCAGCGCCTGGGAGACAGAGAGAGAGAGAGCGATGGAAAGAATGAGTGGCGGGAGGGAGAGGTAGACGTGTTCCTTCTCCTCCTGCCGTTATTAAACAGACCATTGCAGCTTCAGCAGAAGAAGAGGAGCAGTCTAGCCCTGCCAATGTCGGGTCAATGGGGGACCTTTACAAGCCTCCCACACCAGCTGGATCTACTGCCTTTCTTCTTCAGCAAACCCAGCAACTCACAAATCCTTCTCCAAACCTTTTGTTATCTAAAACATAATCAAATGGTAACATGTTGAATAAATCGACAATTTTTGGTGGGGGGGGAAATATAAAGCATCTTATGTTGTTTTTCATATAATGTTGTTTTCTATAATGTTGCCATTGCCCTTAAAGAGTCTATTTTGATCTCAGCCTGTGGAATAAACTAAATCAGAGACACTGACTCTAAGTCGGAGGAGTGTGTGCTTACTTGGATCTGTTGTACACAGTGGTGCTTTGCCTACCAAACTCACAACATCCTGGGAAGCCGGCTAAAAATTGTGCAAAGGTGTAAATTGACAGCTGCGCCAGACAGATGCAGATTTTACACTACAGAGACAGAGAGACACAGAGGTAGAGGGAATAAAAGCAAATCAGCCCCACTCTACTGATCCCAGGTTATATTCCTCTGAAGTAATCATGAATTAACACCGAACCCTAAACCTCTTGCTCATGCACCATGATTAAGTGATTATATATCGAAATCCAGCCGTAATGTGAGTTAATTTGGGGGAAGAAGAAGAATACTTCATGTCAGTTAGCAAGGACAGAAAAAGCAAATATTGTAAGCCGTCTAAGAGTGAAACATGTATCTGGACTGGGGCCCCTGCTCTGTACACGAGGGAAGGCAGCCTGATTTGAAAGAACTATGAGTTTAATATTTAAGTCAGTTTTCTCTTCCATCCATCCATCTTCAATTACAATTGAATTCACTACAGGGTCATGGTGAGCAGTGTAGCCTGGTTGATGCAGCGCACAAGGCCGGGTACACCCTGGATGGAACACAGGGCCCTTTCAAAAAAGCATAATAAATAAATAAATAAATATACATACATACATAAATATGAGGTCTGTGCATAAATATCTATTAAGTTTCTTCTTGAAAATATTTCCAGCGTGTTCCACATCACCATGGCAACACATATTCCCGATTTTTTCCTAAGCACCTTAGCAACTCAAATGCTGGACCCTAAGCAGGGCATAGAGAATGACAGCCGGAGAGATCCTAATCTGTGGGAGGGAAACATGAGGACAGAGACACACATGCAAGTGACAGGAAATGTGTAGACGAAGAGGACACACTAATATGGCTGGGAGACAAAATACGAACGCAATTTTGGCATTTCAAAAGTAGAATATTTCAGTGTTGATTTATCCTTCATTTGAATTTTTCATTTGATTCCCCCCCACGTGTTTCTGATGCACAACACACCGGTTATTCTAAATAACAAAAAATAATAAAGTTTATAAAAAGGACAAGCAGACACTCAAAAACTTCAAGCACGGAAAGTTTAAATGGCATCTTATAAATCTACAGAAACCTGAAACAATGTTGTAGGTGCTTGTGCAAGTTAAGAAGGTAAACCAGTGTTCACCCCCAAAAAGTAAAAAGGGTGCAGTATGTAGTGTTTTGTAGGAGCATCACTACAGATTTAAAGGTAAGAAAGTTATGAAGTTCAAGTTAATGGCACTTGTGTGTGTGCGCAAAAAGAAACATTCGGCTTCCCCTCTGGACCTCATACTGCATTGCTCTAAATTCCTGGTGAAAACCCTGCAAAAGCGAATATGAGTCAGTTAACAATAAAACCTTTGTGCACAAGTGTGGATTAAAAAGTCAAACCTGAAGAAAAAAAAAAATGTTTTGTGATGATCTTTAATATCAGCGAAAACACTCAGGTTGTTACACCAACTCATTGAACATAAGTATGTAGACGGCCCCATTGTTTATGTACTGGAAAAACTGCAAACTGTTTTGAATAACTTAAGATCAAGTCCAGTATAATCAAAAATATGTTATATTGAGAGGAGTCCAGCATACCAACGTTGAACAATATGTTATTTTACTAACTGCCTATTCCAAAAGCTTGCAGCATACATGAATAGGGGAAACATTTCCCACATCTTACCTCATTTAATTTTAGTTGTACCACTAAAAAATGCATTCAGTTACCAGAAATACATACAATACCTGCCTACTCTGCTGCCTGCAGAACTGTACAATGCTGTTCTCCAGATGACCAAGAGTAACAGCTAAACCCTGGACATCTGTGAGCATGAGAGTGCCAGCTTCACGCGGTAATGCAACCACAGCCCCTCACTAAGTAAACAACCCACAGAAACCGGAGAGCATCAGTCAGTCAAATACACTGAATATTACACCATCGGTCAACTCGAAAATGAATAGGATTACAAACCACAATGGTTCCTTTAGTAACTGCTGAAGTACAACAACACTGTTCATGGAATGGATACCACTTTGTTTCCATGTTTCAGACCTTTTGCAATTGTATAGAAGGATTATAATGCCTTGTTATTGCTCTGGAGTATTGCTCAGTAGCATTATAGAGCCCCTCACTCCTGAGTTCTGCCCCGTGATAGTAGTTCACTGAGAATAAAGAGACAGAGACATGGTGACATTTCAGTTACATTGTGGTACACTGCATGAAAACTCCCTTCACTCTGTTTCTGTCTGATCACTATTGTACAGTGTTACTGCAGTGTCACTCAATATGTGCAGTACCCTGTGTAAGGCAGCATAAAATAAAATACAAAAATCAACACGCGGCTTTAAAAAAAATATGTAAACTTAATAAAAAAAGAATTTGTACAACACCACAAACCGTAACTCAAATTAGAAAATAATGTGTTGATAGTTGATAGCTTGTCTTCTTTGAATATAGCCTTAAAATATGAAGTTGGACCATTTTATGTGCTCCAGTTTGTTGAATTAACATATATTATCAAATTGTATGTTGTATACAAGCAGGTGGAGTTCTAGGTATAGGTTTTACCATTTAGTATTGAATGGCATTGTAAAAGTGTGTCATTAATGCCACAGATGTGCAGGGTGTGTTATCTGTATGGCTTCCTTTGTGTGCAGTGAAATGAAGGTTTGTATACAGAATGCATATCTTTATATTTTTGTTATTATCAATTCATGTAAATATCTATATTGTGTAAAATAATTATTTGTTTGAATTGGAGAAATTAGTTTAAGAGCGTGGTACATGTGTGTTAGAATGTACTTGTGTGTTTATGTATGTATTTTCACAAACAGTTTGTGTTTTGTGTTCAGTGTAGCGCGCTTATGACTAGTGTTTGAAACAGAATGTGTGTGTGTGCAGCTGTGCGTTTCTGCCTGAGCTCCCATGCCATTGTGTGTACCTGTATGTGCTTGTGTGTGCATGAATTACCCCCTTCCCTTGCATGCACATACTTACTTTTCTTTTTAATGAACAAAAAATAAATCACATGAATTCTCTGAATAATTTCAAATATGCTACGTTCATGTACTATGCCATTGTAGTTGTTGTTGTTTTTAAAGAAAATCTGCGAATTTCCAGAAAGAAGCAGACAATGTGATCTTGGCACAGTCGGAGCTGGGTGCCACAGGGAATTCAGTGCCACATGGTACCCAGAGCGGGGGGCAGCCGGGGGGGGCATGCAGGGAGGAGCCGCGTTTGCATCTTAAATTCCACAACATCTGTTCACTGTGCACAGCAAGACCGGGTTGTTGCAGGCACTTTAATTAGGAGTAGATTGAGACTAATTTTTAACAATAACTCAGGTACTCAAAAGCCTTTCCCTACAGTGCATCCCATGCCATCAACCCCCTGGCATCCCTAGCCCAACGAAGACTGTATGGACAGTTAAGGCTCGGTGCTATACTAACCAAGTACCAGAAATAATGCTGTGTAATAACTGTGCCGGTGTGTGTGTCTGTCCTGTGTGCGTACAGGTTTGTGAATCACAATCCGTTGAGAAGGGTGTGAGTGTGTATCCATGTGTTTTTCAAGTGCTGTGTGCAGATGGGGGTTGCAGAGTACCCATACACTTACATATATACTAAAATCAGAAGATTGCAGAGAAATCCTGTTTGTTTTGAAAAATGTAGCTTTTGTCAATAAAGCTTCCACACCTGCTACATTTTCTATCCATTTGATTGTTTCTTTTTTAGGTCTTTGTATTATTCTGCATTTCCAACTTGGACAACACTTAAATATCACAAACACACACACACACACACACACACATATATATATATATATATATATATATATATATACTGAACCAAATTGTAGCCATATTTGCCAGGTAACTATCAGTAATGTCAAATGTAACCCTGTTGACTTCTCAAATGTACCCAATTGATAGCATCAACACACATACCACAAAACATCCATGCAACAACAATGTAATGTATACCCAACACACAAATTTACAAACTACACAACTACATAAACACACTCACATCATTACCCCGTTCCAAATTACACAATCTCACACAGACACACACAGCTGGCAGCCATCTGTTACAAGAGAGTACAGATAGAAAGGAGGGGAATCTCTTCTCTTACTACAGCATGTGTATTATTGGAGAAGAAAGAAGTACATTAACATATATCATTAATAGGAATATAATGACTGGGAATGGCCAACATACACACAAGTTTAATCATAACACTTAAATAACACTGGAGATGAAGGCCTGTTAATATTCCAGATTAACTGATCGGCAGTGTCTCCACAGCCCGGGCCTGCTGGGTTTGGTGTGGTGGGTGTGGCTCATTGACAGCAGGTTGGTTGCCTGGTGTCATTGTCATTTTGGCCTGCCAAGCCATACTTAAGGGCCACAGAGAAAGTAACCATGCCCCCAACTCCCCCTATAGTGCTAGAGAGTGAATGTCAGAGTTGGACAACACTGAAAATGATGTTCCTTGATTATGGCAACCAGATATCTGTGTAATGTGTAACATCATACTTGTACTGGTATAAACTAACTGCTAACTGCCAGACATCACATCCATAGAGGGTTGGGCAGTCTGCAATTTCTGGCATATGCATTCTTTTATAGCACATTTTCATTTTGTATTTGTTATGAAAGCCTTATAAAGCAATATAATATAAACAATGCATACACAGAAATGATTGCTGAAGAGACCTGTGCATTCTAAAAGGCTGACTTACTGGGTTCTGTTTGTAACCGAACAATACTGTGAGGTCACTGAAGCTTCAATCTCACAATGTGTCACTGAGAGTTTCAGGTTCTTAATGCCCCCCCACACCCCCCACCCCCCCAACTACCACTACCACCACCCTCCCCCTCCCGATGCCTGCTGGCACTTTGGGAGTAGTGCCCCCCCCCCTTGCAAACCCCTGAATGCCAGGATGGCAGCCGACATTCCTCCTCTCGCAGTGTGGCATGCCATCTGCTGCCATCCCAAAACCGTCTCCACAGATAACTACCCACAAGCCACCTCTCCCTCAGCTCAGCACAGCACCAAACAGGAGGCTTTCGCGCGGATCACTTCACCCCCGATACACCCGCCAGACACACCGCACTGACACACACTCACGGCACAGAGAGAGAGAGAGAGAGAGAGAGAGAGAGAGAGAGAGAGAGAGAGACATGAACACACACACTCTACAAATGCAAACACATGTACACACTTACACAGGGACAGAGACAGACTTACAAATGACACACACTTTATTTAATATTACTATGGTAAATTAAGATTTTTACTATGATTACTTTCACTTAATTCAAAACTAATTTAATGTGCTGTCACTATTCTCTCATATAGCTTTAATGTGACCTGACTGCTACACGAGAATATGATAATACCATGATTTACCATAGCTTTCCTGAGGGTTTTAGCACACGATCCTTATAAGGACCTGTGGTAAATCAAAATATTGTCCTAGTCTAATGTAGTAAAGCAGCTGAAGCCCTGGTAAAACCATAGGAAAGCCAAACGGATTAGTGGGAAATACAGAAGACAACAGGGTATAAGCATTAAATTATCATGTAGATTGAAAATGGTAGCTATTCATAAGGGACACTTACACCATTGACATAAAACACACACAGCTCTAAGGCATGATTGCAGACAGACAGAAACGCACAGGTCGAGATCCTTGCCATTGACGCATCAAACAATATACAATATACAGTAATAAAGGAGACACTGTGTCAGGGATGTAATAGAGCGTAACAGACTGAAATACAATGCATCAGGATAGTATGTAAACCTAAAAAACACCAGCTAGGTCTACCTCTCTCCATCATTTGTCTTTGGCTTTCCTCTCTGAAAGCCACTGCCTTTCTACCAGTCGCTTAATTGCACATATCAAGTTTATACTCTCAAGATGCCTTAGACCATTCGGGTCTACAGTGCTGATGTAGTTCAGATTTATAAACCCTACCACAGGATCAGGGTTAGAGATAGATTTACAGACTTCATGTGATCTTATACATGTGATCTGTATAAAAACATTAGATTTTCAGGTACTATTGTTGTGAAATTAATTTGGAATCCAGAAGGAACTTCTATACATTGTTATAAAGGGTTGCATAAATAGGTGGCATAGCTGTTTAAAATATGTTCAGTTACGTTCAGTAATTAAAAAACAATATTGATCAAATCCGGTCAACAGTCCAACAAAAAGAATGTTCCTTAACTGCATTAATTTAACTAACTCTTCCTAACTCCTTACTCCTGTTGATCAAGGTAGATCCATTTGACTTCATTATTTTAGTTCTAAAAAAGAGACAGAATGTTTAAAAGGAAAAAAAAACAATTATAATGGGCCCAAAATGCACAGGAAGTGAAATTCCACAGGGAGAACCTAAAATGGAGCCATACAGCATCAGTCAGTAGCCAGGAACTTCAGCAAATTAAAAATAAAATTCCAATAAAGACACTGAATTATTATTTATATTATTGTTAATTTATGTTTCATGCAAAGTGAAGTATGCATATAGATATATTTACCATACCGTACTACTTAAATCATAAAAACAAATTGCTTGCTTCATTTGTTTACCAAACGAATTGTACTTGGTAGCAAGGTTTGTTTGTTGCTCGTTGATGGGGGGAGGGAAGGCTCAAGGTTGTGGAAATTCAAGCAAAAGTAAGTAAGTAAAGGAAGCAGGTTTCAATAATTAACACTTTTAGTGTCAAATCAAACACAATTAGCTATGCTTAATGGAAGAGTTGGAAAATCTGAACTGTTTTACAGAGCCATGTGGTGAGATACACTACAGTCACACTTCTTTAACAGTCTCTTGGCTTTATACACTAGATGAGGAAACCTTCATTGTAGTTTCTGGGCTACAGAAGTCATTGAATTTCAGAAAGCATTTGTAATTGCTGACAGTGTTTGTGCAGTTGTATAGTGTTACTTTACCAACAACAGCCATCACTTACAGCTGTACTGAGCAAAGTCCTCGGCAGGTTCAGTTCATGAATGTTTAACCTGAGACAAGGAAGCACTAATGAAGTTTTAAATGCTCCTCGCACTATGAAATAAAAAATGAATGATCGCCAAAAGGGAAATTAAGCGTTTTGATCATTCGTGTTTTAAATGCATCCCTGGATACTGAATATGAAAATGGCTGTCATCAAAACCAGAATTGCCAGTTAGTAAGTGTGGGAATGTATAGGTATGAACATATTCAGTACCGTGAACAACTATTTGCCACATGTCTGATTTTCTGCATTTTATTGACACTGAATGTTATCAGATCTTCAACCAAAACTTAATTAGATCAAAAGAACCATGAGCGACCAAATAACATAAAATGTCGATACTTATTTAATTTATTTATTAAAGTTATGCAACACCCAATGAAAAAGTGAAAAAGTAATCGCTGCCTTAGTCTCCATAACTGGTCACATCGCCTTTAGCTGCAATACCTGCAACCAAACACTTCCTGAAGTTATTGATTAGTCTCTCACAGCACTAGGTGGAATTTTGTCCGACTCCTCCTTGCAGAACTGCTTCAACTCAGTGACATTTGTGGCTTTTCGAGCATGAACCGCTTGTTTCAAGTCCTAACACAATATCTAAATGGAATTTAGGTTTTGGACTTTGACTAGGCCTTTCTAAAACTTTCAGTTTCTTGTTCTTCAACAATTCTGATATAGACTTGCTTGTGTGGTTCAGGTCCTTGTCTTGCTGTCTGACCTGGCCGCGCTTCAGCTTCAGCTCACGGACGGATGGCCTGACACTCTCCTGTAGAATTCTCTGATATAGAGCAGAATTAATGGTTCCTTCAATGATGGCAAGGTGTCCATGTTCTGATGCAGCAAAGCATCCCCAACCATGACACTACCACCACAATGCTTGACCATTGGTATTAGGTTCTTACTGTGAAATGCAGGGTTTGGTTCTTGCCAGACATAATGGAGTCCATGTCAGAAAAAAGGTTTCACTCTTGACTCTTCAGTCCATAGAACATTGTTCTAGAATTATTGAGCATGAACCAAGTGCTTTATGGCAAATGTGAGACAAGCATTAATGTTCTTCTTAGTGAGCAGTGGTTTCTGCTTGCTACATTATTGCCCAGTGTCTTTCTGATGGACACTGACCTTAGCCAAGGTGAGAGAGGCCTGCAGATTTCTGGATGTTGTTCTAGAGTTCTTTGTGACTTTCTGGACAATTGTATGCTTTGCTGTTGGAGAGATTTTGGCAGGATGGCCACCCCTGGAAAGATTCACTACTGTCCCAGCCTTTCTCCACTTGGACAATTAGCTCTGACTGTGTTTTGGTGGAGCCCCAGAACCTTAAGCAGGTCTTCAGAAATGTATTTTGCTCATGACACTCTGTGCCCCTAGAACCTATGTGCTGAAAACTTCACTTTGACAATAAGGGTCAAAGTTAGTCAGATTTATAATTTTTAATCAGGGCTGATTGTTAACCAACGTTCTCAAACAGTTGACCCTTATTATCCCTTAATTGGGGGTGGGGGTGCAATAACTTATTCACACCTGAAGCTTGCATGCTTGATTTCCTTGCACACCAAACAAATTAAGAAGCACCAAACTTTGGTGTAATTGTTTCTCTCAGACTTTCTCTATTCACTGCTACAACCCATAACAGAATCTGACCATATTCATGCAACAATGCATTTTCATGGTACTGTATGTGTAGAGGTGGGCTTGGATATACAAACATTTGTGTGTGTGCTCGGATGAGGCTGAAACTCTGTAAGCAGGTAATCATGTGAATATGTGTGGGCATAGGTGTGTGTATGTGTGTTTTGTACATGAGTGAGACTTCTGCTAATACCTGATTTAAAAGCTGAATCTTTTTTTTGGTAACTTCATAAACAGCCAATCAAATGGTGTTATGATGGTAGTGTGGTAGTTTTAATTGGATCAGCCATTAAGGCTAGTACAGGAATGGATCAACAATGATGGGTCTCATGGAAGAATTTAGAAATACATCATAACTCAGTATCTCAGATATTGCAATGAATATGTAGCAGTTTTATAATTCTACAAAATTCTAATGTCACTGTTGCTTTGTTTTCCTTTAATAAATCATAATGAATAAATTACCAATTTGATCTTGAGAAAAGTGCCTGACAATTGTCTTAGCAATTTTCTTAGCAAAATGTAGAAATTGGGATAATGTGCAGCATTGCTGTTTAGATTAAACGCTGCACAGATTTAAAACAAACAAAAAATCAAAAAAGAAAATAGCAGTGCAGAAAGCGTAATGGAGCTTGTGAAAGACAAGTTGCCAAAAAGCTGTGTTTTTGTGTGTAATTGATTCTCAATTCAGGATGGAGTAAGGGAGTGATGCGATGCTATTTATCTTGCATTGGTTTGAGACTGCAGCTGACACCCTATCGATCACCGTGCGCAACATTAACTCTTTGGAGCCGAACCAAGCTCTGCTGCAGCCACCCTGCCTCTTAATAATTTAACCCCTCCACTGCTGGAGACTGGCTCTCCTCCAAGCTGCCTTTGTTCAACCGCAGTGATCCCCGGGGGGTCCCAAATTCAGACTGGTCACGCCTCACTCCCCATCACCCCCCACTCACCACCCCCAAATCCTGCAATGTCATTGGATGGCCTGTAACTGCTCGTTGCAATGACAGGCTCTGTAATTGGCAGCTGTGTATTCCATACCCCGAACGGGTGAGGTGGCACACTGAACTAATACCGCATCTTCACTGTAATAAGAGGGCCGTGATCTAATTTTCCACTGCTCCACTTTGTTTTGTTTGTGTGCATTTTGCTGACACTGTGCTGGCATCAGGCCGGCAGACCAGCCCAACAACACTTCTGAAGCTGGCACCAGGCTGGCGAGGGCCGGCAAACGTCAGGGGAAAGAGCTCCCAGCATTCACTGTTCTTTTATCCATATCAGAGACGACATGTACTTATAATCTACTAATTGACAGCTTAATTCCACACATTATTTACAAACCATTCCCTGGAAAAGTAACAAATGTAGCACCAGTCCAGATATTAGCCTTCTGACGTGTGTATCTCAATTACTGCACACCTAAATTGTGAATTGCTTATCACACTACATAATCTCTACATAGTAGTAGTTTTATATTTTTTCTAATAATTATACAAATATGTTAAAATAAATCATATATGTACTGAAGATACTTTGTAAAATACCACATGTCTGGTGTCAAAATAATGCAGGTATCATCCCTCTGGTCCTGTCCTGGCTTCACAGCAAATATGAACACTTGGTGCAGGTGGTGCTGCTCTAACATGAGCAATAAATAAAAATAAAAATGTTGTGTAAAATTTAAGGAAACAAAATAAAATAACCAAAAATGAAAACTCCACCAACCTGGAGTCAAACCTCCCTGAGTTTATAATGAATTTTTAAAAATTGGTAGCTGTTTATTTTTCATTGAAAATTAAAAACGATAAATAACTAAATACAAACATCAGTGCACAATCCAGCTCTGTTAGTAGCATTATGAGAACCGATGGTCACTAAGACTGATTCCCCATCACACCTTTAGTGGGTTGAAGCCCTGCAGGTTGGAAGAGAGCGGCACCGTCTGACAGGGGGCACTCAGGACAGAATGGAGATGCGCTTGCTGGGCAGAGAGGGCAAATCATTGTTATTCCTGTTGGCACTGTGCCTAGCTAGTGTATTACGTACTCCCCTCCTGGAAGCTTGTCATCAGCATTTCTTGTTGCTGTTGTTGTTGTTATTATACATAGATGTTTTGTCGTTTACTTGTCCACAGAGAAATGTGTATAGTCACTATCATTAAAAGAACAAAATGGTTACAGTACACTTTCTCCTCCTTTGTTGGTTATTTGCTTTAAGTTAATGTAATGCCACCAATAAATGAAATCTGAATCGCTTTACTATTCTACATGGCATTCTCATACAGATTCCAATTCAGTAATTAATTATTTATGAACAAAGTTTTAATAATTAGAATACATACTGTAATTGCTGTTATACAAACTTGTTAATCATGTGATTTCTCAGAAGAGAAGCGGGGAGGATGAAAAATCATCAACTCCGCCAGTCTGTTGACATGGGACCAAGACAGCACATTCAGTAGAAATGCGGGGTTCGGTTCAGGGAGAAAAAAATTAATCAGGTGCATGCAACTTCTCCACCCAATTAGTCGATACAATGGTTTACAAGAAATCCATCTTCAAAGAAAGGAGTTTTAGCTCCTCAGATATTGTCACCAGATAGACCTTGAGTGTAGATGCAGACTTCCCTGTGTCCAACAGCTCCTGTAAAAACTGAAGAATAACTGCCATGGGACAGGAGACAGGGTCTTGACCCTGAGGCTGACAACAAGTCTGAAAAGCCTGCCAGCGGTACATGTACTGAGATCATGTAGAACGGGTTCTCATGCTCTGCAAGGTGGAGACCACCCTGGCAAACAGACCTGAGGCTGAAAGCAGGGCCCTCTCAAGGGCCAAACCCAGAACTGCATCACAACCGGGTGTAGATGACACATTGCACCCCAGCTGATGCAGTGTTGGCAAGTGTAGTCCCCTCTGGTGATTGACATAGGACTGTGACTGTTGACTCAGCTCTAGGTGACTCTTATCCAGGTTGACCTCGAAGATGATTGAGGACTTTTCTTGTGTGAGCTGCCACCTGCTCCCTTGACTGGGCACACAAAAGCCATTTGTTTAAGTAATTGAGGACCCTCATGCCCTGGAGCCTCAGACGTGTCCATACACTTTGAAAATGTGCAGGAAGCAAGTGACAGGCCAAATAGGAGAAAACAACACACTGTGCCTTGATACAAGTATGATCGGGACAAATATGGATGTGAATGCAAACATCCTTCAAGTCCCAGTCAAACGGACTGAGCAATGGATCTGTGCGTGAGCATCTTGAACTGAAACGCCTGAAGTTAGCAATTCAGATGTCTCAAATCCAGGATGAGGCAGAAACCATTGTCTTTATTGGGCAGCAGGAAGTTTTTGGAATAGTAGCCCTCATGCAGTGCCACTATCTCCAACTGGAGAGCAGAGCAGGGGGTCTTTCACTGTAGTCCACACCATGCAAAGAAAGCGGTGTGATCAGAGCAGAAACTTAAGGAAGTAATTGAGTGAAATAATTTGGAGCACCCATGAATCTTTGGTGCAGAAATGCCAATTGTTGAATTGCTGTGGTGTGTCAGGGGAGGCCAGAGATCACTGCAAGGTCTCAGAGGCAGTGCATGGCCAGCTGGGCAGGCAGCTGGGAGGCCTAAGAACCACCCCCTGGTGGACCTGGAAGCACGGAAGCCTACAGCGCTTCACATGCTACTTCTGCAGCGGTGCCTGCAGACACTGGTGCAAATTGCCCAGTGGTCTAGGCCAGTGCCAGAGGGCAGACTGGGGGAGGGCAATGTGGCAGCCGGTGCAGCAAGGAAGCAGGCCCCTGTTGCAGGAAAACCGGGCCTTTGTTGTGATTGCTCCTTGGCCTTCCTGGAGCACTCCAACATGGTCACCCCATGTTAATGTGATATCAGAACTATTACTTTGCAAACAACTAAAAATGAACTGAAGAAGTGCATGTCTTTCCCTGTGTGTCTGTGTACACAAGGTCACTGTCCCACTGTGCGATGGTATTCTGCTATTGTTCAACCCTGATACCCAGAAGAACAGGGTCTGATAAGAAGCAGATTTCATTAGTAATTTGGGCTTGATACATCATACAAGCCCCCCTTATATTAAACATTACGTATTACTTAGTTTTACACTGGTTTCACCATATATGGATCTTCGTGACTAGTTGTCAGGCAGAAACGGAGCTTCTACTTATCACGGGACAGACATGTGGGTCCTGTTATCTTTCTCTCCTGTCTGCTCTGCATAAAAGTGCCTGTAGTTTGTAACTTCTCTAAGACTGTTCTCGAGATCGCCTCTCGAACACCTCTTCTGTGCGACAGCTCGTGATACATTATTTCTGATTGAACATGCATCTCTCTCTCGATTATTTGAACTCTTCATACCCAGAAACAAAGGCAGCAATAAGAACGTTGAGGTTTATTAGACAAATTCAGTACTAAAAAGTTAAATTATTTTAAATTGATTGAGAATCTTTGCTATAAGTTTGAATTATCACTAAAATGTGTTATTTAATTATTTAATTTTCCAGCTAATGGGAAAAAATATATAAAAGTCAGTGTTTCCCTCAGAAATTTAATTTGGGCCAATTGTCGAGCGCTTGGGGGGGGGGGGGGGATGTTCTGGACGATCGTTGGCCGGGGGGGTGAAGTTGCCGGATGAAGTACAATGGTGGGGGAAAAATTGACAGTTCAAAATGTGCAGTATATAGTTTACAACCCCCATTCTCACTATTTCTTAAGTCTTTAGTTTTCATAAATTGCATAAATAAATATAGCTTCATTAACAACAGTAATTAAATTGAAGGTATACCTAAATAACATTTTTAAGATGAAGAGTTTGAATATATAGTACATGCATGTAAAGTTTAATTATAAACACCAATAAAGTTTGAGCTTTAATATGCTGACTTAAGGTGACATTTATGTTTTTAAAAGATTTTAAAATATATGTGTGTGTGTCTTTATAATCATGACTGAAACCAACCAACCAACCCTGGTGGTAGATGACTCAGTTGTTGTGTAATGGGGCTGGGCCAATAGTGCTGTGAAAAGAAAAAGAAAAAAATAGAATCATTCATTCATTCCATTGCTCTCTCTCTCTCTGTGTTTCCAGCCATCCCTCCCTGCTTCTCTCTCTCTCTCTCTGTGCCCCGCTGTGCAGCATGAGCAGGGAGAATCAATCACTCTAATGTGCCCTGAGCCTGAGCACGCAGCGACACTCGGCAGGGTAGGGGGAGAGAGAGAGCTGTCCTGCCTTCCGGCCTACAGTCTATGTATTGGGAACTCTATGCTTTATTACTGAGGGGCTATACTGTGTTATTGCACTGAGACTGAGTAAAAGTGTTACTGAGGGCCTTCCTGTATGTAGCTCTGCACAGAAAGAAAGGATAGAGCCACCAGGGGATTCCACTGTTTTACTGAGAGTAACACTGGAGCACAACAGCTCACCTCTTGATAATTCATCGCTACCAATAACTTCACAGCACAGGGAAGAGGGGTAGTACCACATACAATTTTAAGAATACTAAATTAAAAAATGAAACGCTTCTTTCTTCATCCTTTTGAAAAGGGGTGTTAAACTTTACAAGACGTTAAAGTTTTATTAACATGGTCCTGAATGAAATCAGGGTAGAGAGGCAATAAAATGCCATACCTGCTCTGAGGGCACACAGAAAATTGTATTTGTGTCTGCCTACTTTCACGATCACTACCACTATTTCCAACTGCACAGTCAAATTATTTAAAATGAAGTCTGAAATCTTCCGCCTTAGGTCAGGTGGACAGTTTTTGTTCCTGTGAGGGGAGGAGTTGAGGCGGCAGCAGCAGTGATGGGCTCTCAGTTTGAAATGGAGAACAGTCATGTAGGCTGGGCTTTGAAACTGAGCATAAGCATGAAGCATGAACTGGCACAGCCGAGCCCTCGAGCGATTGCAGCAAACCCTGTGCGGACAGGGTGCCAATCCCCCGCCAGCTCCACTGACCGCCCATCCACAGACAGCAGGGCAAGCTTAGGCACGGGAAAAGCAATTCAGAGAGAAGAATGGACAGCAGAGAAAACAACCAAAAAAAACTATTTCAATATGTAAAGGTGCTAATAATTCTTCAGTCACAGAGGAAATTATGGATACTTTGACATTCAGCACAGTTTAACTCATCATTACTTCATCTGATAATAAATAATAATAATAATAATAATAATAATAATAATAATAATAATAATAATAATAATAATAATAATAAAGACAGGGCAACAAAGAGACTGACATACAATGTGAAATGTTTTGGCATACAAAGACAGGAGCCAAGAAATAAACCCACAAATGAGTCTGCTGATCTGATCAAATTTGGGTTTCCTAAACTCTTCACTCCCTCAAGGTTTCCTTGAGAACGGTCTTAATCTCAAAGATAAAGACAAAGAACGGGAATAGAAAGATGTTTGGTTTGTCATAATAGTATGATTATTTCTTGAAAAACAAACAGAAGAGCTGCTTGACAACTTTTTCCAGACCACACAACTCTTTGTGTGATATAATCCTAAACATGCCTTATTTTAGCTTATTGGCTGTGGTCCTTGTTTCAGTGCTGAGTTTTAAGTAGTGGAGACTTGTGTTGACTTTGTCCTTCATATTCAGGATTCCACAATCACTTCTGTGCAAAACTTGAGATCCAGTTACTTCAATCTGCCTTGTATTACGATGGCTAAAACTTTTGATAATATTCTGAATTACATCATACTTGCATTGGATAATTTTAACATTGTATACCTCTGTGTTAAAACATATACACTTTTTACTGAATATGCACAGTTATTTTACTGTATTTTATTTGAAGAAATGTTTTCAATTCAATATACAATTCTTTAATTTGTAATGAAGAATATTATTAGAAAGAATATTCTGTGCTTTAGCCTAATTTAATTATTCTTCACTCTATTGTATTCTTGTGCTTTCCTTTGCACAGCTGCACTGTAACCCGGTGTAAGGTACTCTGATTTCTTGTGCTTTTCCTGTGTTTTCTCATGGGTGTTTATACACTCACCTAAAGGATTATTAGGAACACCTGTTCAATTTCTCATTAATGCAATTATCTAACCAACCAATCACATGGCAGTTGCTTCAATGCATTTAGGGGTGTGGTCCTGGTCAAGACAATCTCCTGAACTCCAAACTGAATGTCTGAATGGGAAAGAAAGGTGATTTAAGCAATTTTGAGCGTGGCATGGTTGTTGGTGCCAGACGGGCCGGTCTGAGTATTTCACAATCTGCTCAGTTACTGGGATTTTCACGCACAACCATTTCTAGGCTTTACAAAGAATGGTGTGAAAAGGGAAAAACATCCAGTATGCGGCAGTCCTGTGGGCGAAAATGCCTTGTTGATGCTAGATGTCAGAGGAGAATGGGCCGACTGATTCAAGCTGATAGAAGAGCAACTTTGACTGAAATAACCACTCGTTACAACCGAGGTATGCAGCAAAGCATTTGTGAAGCCACAACACGTACAACCTTGAGGCGGATGGGCTACAACAGCAGAAGACCCCACTGGGTACCACTCATCTCCACTACAAATAGGAAAAAGAGGCTACAATTTGCACAAGCTCACCAAAATTGGACAGTTGAAGACTGGAAAAATGTTGCCTGGTCTGATGAGTCTCGATTTCTGTTGAGACATTCAGATGGTAGAGTCAGAATTTGGCGTAAACAGAATGAGAACATGGATCCATCATGCCTTGTTACCACTGTGCAGGCTGGTGGTGGTGGTGTAATGGTGTGGGGGATGTTTTCTTGGCACACTTTAGGCCCCTTAGTGCCAATTGGGCATCGTTTAAATGCCACGGCCTACCTGAGCATTGTTTCTGACCATGTCCATCCCTTTATGACCACCATGTACCCATCCTCTGATGGCTACTTCCAGCAGGATAATGCACCATGTCACAAAGGTCGAATCATTTCAAATTGGTTTCTTGAACATGACAATGAGTTCACTGTACTAAACTGGCCCCCACAGTCACCAGATCTCAACCCAATAGAGCATGTTTGGGATGTGGTGGAACAGGAGCTTCGTGCCCTGGATGTGTATCCCAAAAATCTCCGTCAACTGCAAGATGCTATCCTATCAATATGGGCCAACATTTCTAAAGAATGCTTTCAGCACCTTGTTGAATCAATGCCACGTAGAATTAAGGCAGTTCTGAAGGCGAAAGGGGGTCGAACACAGTATTAGTATGGTGTTCCTAATAATCCTTTAGGTGAGTGTAGGTTGCACTGGAGTAAACAAATTTAACACTCAAATCGACCGTTGCTGCATATTCATATTGAACATTCAGGTGCCCTATCTCCATTCACATGTACACACACACACACAGCCACACGGGCACTGCTGAAACACCCACACAGCCATCCGCACGCGCACACAGGCGGGCAGAGCCCGACATCCTCTCACACCGCCTGTCTCTGGGTCTGCGGCACTGTGGAGAGGCAGCTGTCCTCTCTCCCTTACCCTCAGCTTTGATTAGAGAGAGAGAGTCTGTGTGTGTGTGTGTGTGTGTGTGTGTATGTGTGTGCGCATAGGGAAGGGTGGGGGGGTCACCAGTGTTGACAGGTGGTCTCTGTAAAGAGGGGGTCCCTGAGCTCAGGTTTGACTGTCTCCGGCAGAGAGAGAGACAGAGAGAGAGGAGAGAGAGAGAGAAATAAAAAAAAAATCCCAGCAGCTGTCGACCTAATTCCTCTAACACGGCGCTTGTGCTCTGATTAGAAAACAGATCTGGCCCCTAATTTACTCCTGACACCAGCTAATGCTCTATATCTCAATTGCAGCGTCCCTACACACTCAGCCATCACAGCAAGGCCAGCCACAGAACACTACAAAGACAGCAACGCAATGCTAGGCCAGGCAATTCCACAAAGCAATACGCAACACTAGGCCAGATCGCGACACGGCAAAACAAAATGTCGGGCCAAGAAACAATAAGGCAAAGCCGGGCCATGCAGCAGTTGTATGCTGCAGCCCAACCCCAAGTGCAAGCTATAAAATCACAAGGCCAAGCGATGCCAGCAGATGCATGATTGCCAGCACACAACAAGGCAAGACCAGTCCTCCTTTCCACAACACAAAACATGGTCAGATTATGCCTTTCAAGGACACAAGACTAAGGATAACAGTCCAATTCAAGACACAGATACCCTGAAGTACAAAAGCTTTTTTTAATCCAACCTTTAGAGATTTTTATTGCCACATAGTTGTCAATTATTTCTTTATCAATAAAAAATTAATATAGCCTGAATGAGGGAGCCAAGCTATGGTTTGGAAAAGACTGGACTAGAAATACAGATAGTCAGATAGAAATACAGTATGTATACAATGAAACACAACAGGTTCTGCCCCTACTTTTCTGTAGATATCAAAACCATACAATGTGATACATCTATGTCGTGTCTGTAGGAATTCTCTATTGTCCAAAACTGTACTATATTGGTGATACCTTTCAATCAAAGCCTCCAAGGTTTAGTCATAAATTATGTCCTATGATATAGTAACATGCAAGTTCCTCAAACCTGCTCCAGTGTTTTCCTTGTAGAACCACTGAATAATATTGAACAACCTCTAATGTCTTTTTAAAATGTGCATGCAGTCAAATTAAAAAGCAGGATGAGATCTACAATCTAAAAACCAGGAAGTACCCCATTTAGCAAATTATTGTGGAGTCAATAATGGTGGCTAAACGGATGAAGTATTGAAGGGGCTTGGAGGAGCAGAGTGGCTTGCCAGCAGTGGTCAGTAGGTGCACAGGATGCATGGACTGTCGGCCATGCACAGGTTATTAACATGTGAGTAGGTGTCTCATATATCTTTCAAGGTGCTTATCTAGGAGTTGACAAAAGTAGCATTAAATTAGATGTGTATTTAACTTGTACCAGTGGATAATCTTTTCAAAACAAATTTATATCACATAAACCTATCAATATAGTGTTAAATACTATTATTCCAAATTATTTAATAGGATTTAATAATTTCCCCAAAATTTGCTGGTGGGCAATGTTTATTATATTCTCTATTATTATTGTTGTTATTATTAATATAATAATAATAATAATAATAATAATAATAATAATAATAATAATAATAATAATAATAATAATAATAATGGCATACATTGAAGGAAATTTGAACAAAGTTATCCTGAAACTGAAACACTGTCTCGTGCTCAAGGTCAGGCGTTATCATGCTTTTGGTATTGTAAGGAAGAGCAAAATTTGATAGCCCCTAAAATGACAGACACACATTTACTTTTATAAAACATTCAAAATTGAACTACAAAATACACATTTTGGGGGAACGATCTAATAATATTGAATACTTTGGGTATCCTGATAAGTAAGCCAAATTGTTTAATGATATTGATATCTTCATATGAACCATTTACAGTTGTAAGATTGTGTCCTTTTAACCTCCATCTGCCCCCACAGCACCATTGAATTCATTTTGCAATAGCAACAACTATAACAGCAATGTACATTCATACGGCACCTTTCAGCTCAGTAACAATATATTTCTTAAAGTAAAGCTTGAGTGGATCAAACAAACTAAATTGCTTCCATGTTGAAGTTGGAATCTAGCAACCTCACTTAGCAGCACAACAGGGGCACCTTCAGAAGGAGGATAGATTAAATATATCTAAATACATGTTGTACTGTGTTTGGTTTTGGTCAAATCCCCCTTCCTTGAAAGACTGCCCTGGAATCACAGTTTTAAACATCAGATCCATAATGACACTCCTGATGGCATAGTTCCCCCTTGTCACCATACTAGATTTCTGGACCAGAGGGAAGAATGCCTGAACACATCACATTTGATAGGGGTCATAAACCCCTCACTATGCAAAATCACGGAATTCAAGAACAGCAAATTGTGAACGCTATTAAATTCTAATAAAAACATGGATGAATCAAGGAAGGCATTGTTAGAGCACAGTAAATGTGGGACACAACTGACTAAACACCATGCTAATTCACGATGGCAAACTTACATAGACTGTCAGTGTGGTGGGGCGTCAGTAGGGGTGTCAGGTTGTGTGTGATGCATGCAGGCAGGAGCAGCAGTTTGTAGAGAGAATAAAAGTGAGGAGCATTGCCAAGTGTATCCCTAGAGGGAGATTGAAGGGGACAGAGAGAGAATAAAGAGGAAATAAAATTAGGATTTGCACACACACACACACACAAAGACAGGTACAGTCGAATACACATGCAGTCATTCTGTCAAATACACATACGCACACTGTGTAAAATGTCATATGATGGCTATCATGCAGGTACAGAAATACTCGTATATAAAAACAGATAAACAGAGGTTCATATACACTCTGAGATAGATGCACATGCTGATCAGATCAAAATAAATCTACATAACACAGTCCAAATGCTGACAAATATAAATGAGAAATTCAGATGCAGAAACACACACAACATCAGCTTAGCTCAGAAGTCATGACAATGAGAGATTTAATAGCCCCGATACACACGAACACACAAGCAGAATCCCTGCAACACACTCTGGGTGTAGACAACCATTAAAAAAGTGCAAATCAGGACACATACAGGGGCCAAGATTAAATAAACATAATGAGACGTCAATACGCAACACCAGCACGTGCACACGCAGGCATGGCTGTTGCAGACATACACGCGTGCAATTGTAAGGTGTACACGCACCTCAGAGCAGGCGACCACCAGTGCTTTGCAACAAGCATGCACTGAAACTGCGTAGGGGAGAAGGGAACACATACACAAAGAGATACAAAACAAGTGTGATTGTAGGAACTTGAAACACACGCACATCTGCAGACCAACTGAAAAAAAACCATGCAGATCCACACAGGAACAGACAGCTGAGAGGGTGGTAGGAGTGAATATGTTCTGTGTATAGATCTTGTGAATCAAGCACAGTGGTTTATCTCACAGCACTCTCCACTTCATAGAGAGAGAGAGAGAGAGAGAGAGAGAGAGAGAGAGAGAGAGAGAGAGAGGGGGAGGGGGCTTGGTTTTGCCTGTTTGGTTCATATGTGACTGCTGTAAGCGTGCATGTCTATGTATCTGTCTGTTCCAAGAGTGTGTATGGCTCTGTCTCTCAATTGTGTGCTGCATTGTGTGTGTCTGCTTGTGTGTTTTTATGTTATTTGTATTTTGTTCTTTTCGGGAGAGCAGTGTGAACGCGGTATGTAAATGAGATGGTTATTACCGCATTGCTCATCAAGCAGCGCGGAGGAGACATTAATAGGCTGATGAATATGCATGTGAATTTGTTAATTAAGTTAATTATTCTGCTGAAAATGCATTCGTCTTCCAAGGACATCTTCCCCAGGATTTCAACCTGCTTCACTCATTAGTCATGCAATATTTTATACGAGGAAGATGGAGGGAGAAAGAGAGAAAGGCAGAAAGAAAAAGAAAGAGTTTTAAGTTAAAAAAAAACAGGATGAACAATTAAAAAAATAAAAAAATAGAAAAAGGAAATAAAGAGCAGCGAACGTTATAAACCTTTCAAATTTCAAATTAAACACATACAGTTTTTGCTCTGATTGTTTTTTTTTTTTTTTTTTTTTTTACATCCTAGGCTTTATTTTCACTCATGCTAATTTTAAATGATTTTTTTCCTCGTTTTTGGCTAATTGCTTATTAAACCTCTTAAATGAACTTTTTGTGCCAACTTTCCAACACATTAATTAATTGTTGTAGCCAATTAACTGTCGTTGTGCAAATGAGTTTTAGCACAAATGGTCCTGCCGGGCCACCAGACAGCCGCCAATCTCCCCGCCAGCGAGGCTTCCCAGCAGCCTCTGCCACTTAAAGAGGCCGCACCTCCACTAGCTGTAAAGAGGCACGGGAGGCTAATTCACTGAGGCTGAAGAGGCACTGGAGACCATTTGGAAAGGCAGTCTTTTGACTCCAATTTAAAATGGCAGAACTTGGATTTCAGATTTGGAGAGGTAGTTCAAACTGCCTTTAGTTTAACAATACAACATTTTGTCTTCATCTCTAATGTCACTGCTATGTCTGACTTCACCTTGAATTGTGCAAGAAAGGATCCTTATTTCATTTTATGGTATTAGGACGAACAATTCAAATGTGACACAAATGTTTTAATGCAAACCTAGTAAATGGTTTTCTAATGAGAAAGGCTACCCATGAAAGTGCAGGACATGCTGAAAGTACTCAAGACCATCACAGTTTAAAAAAAAAGTATTTTCTGTAAAATAAATTATATGAATCTGTAAAACAGAACAAATTGTGTTTTTCCTCAAAACTGGGCTTAGCCTACTCTTAATTTAGGCATGTGTCAATAGATTGTTGATCTCCTATTTTAAATGATAAATGCACTCTCTCTTAGTATGAACCTTTGACTTTTACACTTGACTTTTGAGGATGTGTAATAATTGAATTAAAAAACATCCCTTTGAGAGTGCAGGAAATACTCTCGTCCACATCAGCACCAATCCACGTGTTTGTAGAATTATATTGTTGCATCAAGAAAGCATTACTTGGTTCAGTACAGCACAGTCCACCACAAGGCATGAGAACTCTCCCATCGCTGAAGCTCACTTGTGTCTCGTACACATTGCCTCACAGTAGAATTGACTAGGCTCGCCGCATAAATGGAGCTTTTATCTACACAAAGTGAAGAAAATGGTTAATTAAGAGTTATCATGATCCAATTCAAAAACAGAGCCTTCCTTTGCCATTGTCAACCTTTTCTGCAGGGATGTGAGTACTTGTTCATGAGCTGTCTTTTAAAGTGAACAGCCATAGAAGTATGCTCAAACTTAACCTTGTTTCAAGATTAAACCGAAAAAGCTCACATAATATGACTTGAATGCAGTATGAACATCTCACAAGATAGTTTTCTTAAAAAAAAAGCTTTCAGACTATAGGTGCATACTATATATTTTTAAAGCACTTGCATCAAGCATTGTGTTTTTTGTGTGTGTATCTTTTTCTTCCTCAATTCAAATTCTACATGCCTGGAGTACTATACTGCTGTCAGCCAAACAGGGGAAAGGAGACCAAGGGGTATCCTCTGACCTCAGGGCCAGACCCCTTCCCACCAAACTAGAGGAGATGACGGGTTATAAAATCCTTTAGAAACTATTTCAGCTCAGGCACTTTCTGCATGGCCTCCTGCTCAGAAGCCAGTCTAACTGTGTTGTGAGTCTAACACACTGCGCCCCACTCCCAGGTCTGCAGACACACTTCATTCCCAGGATTTTGCTTCTTTAAGTTACCAAACTATCAACAATTATATAGTCATCGAGATCTCAAAATCTGATCCAATGGCATGAAAGAAATGCTATTCCCCAAAAATTTGTTTTTTCATTCAGTTTTGAGATTTTCTTTTCATTTCTCCCCATAAATATCCCTGCAAAGGTCTGGGTGAACTAAGTTTGAAGTAAACTGGCTATTTTGCCAGTTTAAACACCGTTCACTACCACGTTGACATTTTCACCCTGCAGACACCATCACCCTCACAGAATATCTGCAATCCAAACTGTCTGATGTGTCCATTTGAAGCAACGCTGCACAACTGCCCCAGTGTGAGCCTCTATGCTGGAGGGAGATGCCAAATGTGTTGCCCCCAGTGTAGGTGCCCCAGCACAGAGGGTAGCCCGGCTGGTGAGGCTGGGTGAAGTACCTACTGATTGATGGCAGTGCTCTGGCAGTCCGCCTGCACCGTGCCCAGCCTCCTCTTCCACTTCTTCTCCTTTATCCCTCTTTTTTGGCACTCGTTTCCCACCCCTCCCCTCAGCTCTCAGGGGGCTCATTAATTACTGAAACCCCCTTCTACACAGACACACACACACACACTGTGCATAAGGGCAGGTGAGGCATCTCCTCTAAAGGGTCTCTCACCCTGGGGCTCAGCTGTGTGTGGGGGTCTCTGTGCCAGTTGCAGTGGGTATGTCTGTGCATGTGCCAATTAGAATGAGCGGGTGAGTGTGTGTGTGTGTGTGTGTCTGTGTGTGTGTCTGTCAGTGAGTGTTTGTCTGTGTCACTTCAGGATGTGTATGTATTTAAGTGGGACTGGATTATGCAAGTGTGCCTGTGTTAATTTGGAGGTGAAGATAACATATGTCCTTGTGGACAGGTACCAACTCTGTCCCACCTTGTTGAGGCATATCCTCTAACTAAAGTAAGCTTTCCAAGCTGTAAACACTAGGAATGATAAGGCTTTGAAATTGCTGGAACTGTTTTGCTAAACCTGCATTATACAAAAAAATATCTGAAAGTGTGTGAGAGTATCTGTCCATGTTGACTCGAGCGAGCCTGTGTCTCTACTGCATTGTGTGTGTGCAGTGTCTGTCTCTGTGAGTGGGTGTTTCAGTGTTATTGCCACTGTATGTGGGAGTATGTGTGTGCACCTGTGGGTTG
This sequence comes from Amia ocellicauda, assembly GCF_036373705.1. NCBI lineage: Eukaryota > Metazoa > Chordata > Actinopteri > Amiiformes > Amiidae > Amia > Amia ocellicauda. Next base: position 29,414,049 of record NC_089852.1, read on the forward strand.
GTGTTGTCCAGGTTTGCACGTGATTCTGTGGTCCTTTCAGTGCCAGCTTCCTTGCATAATTGATCAATAATTCTTGGTATGCATGGGCACATTTTTGTCTATCTCTCTGGGTGGGTGGATGTGTGTGTGTGTGTGTGTGTGTGTGTGTGTGTGTGTGTATTTGTCTATCTGCATTCTCTCAGGACTGTATAATTATATTGTTGCCCATAAGTGAGTTCAGTGTACAATTTTGATAAATCTGTCCATATCTGTCTGTTAACAACTTGGTGTGAAAAGAGTCTCACAACATTGGGTGTCGGTACTTTTCCACACTCAGGAAGAACTTACAGATACGAATGAATGTCATTACTGTGAACGCAGTGCATTTTTAATAAGCTTTAATCAAAGAATGTTAAAAGTTTATCACAAAAGGGGGGGGGGGGGAGTTAATTCAGAGCCATGCAAAAATAGATAGGACTCTTGAGCACACAGAAACACATTGGAGAAAAGCACAGTGTTTGTATTTGACCACTTTAAAGAAATTAATAGTTGAGACATTACAAGATTAATCACTGCTTGATATCATAATATCATGAGGCATTATATGTTGAAATAAAATAATAATATGGTCATTATTTATTACCAAACATATAACATATTTGATATGATGGGAATAGCCGTGGCAAGGTCATATATGCGAACACAGTAGTAGTTCGTCTTACCTGTAAATTATTCAGATTTACACACTCATGGAAAATGTTGTGCAGTTGTCTTTAATATAAATAGTAAATAGCGAAGACAAAACGAAAGAAACTTCCCAAACTTCTTCTATATCTCTTAGGCTATGTTTGTTATTGGGCGTTTCTGCTTCACTGGACAAATATAGATAAATAACTAAATAATAACGTTTAAAGATTTTGTGACTATTAATGGTTACAGTATTTATTAAAGGTTAACTCCAGACCTTTATCAGATCCTCAACATTTTAGCTACTACTTCATTTCAGGTTTGCAGTGCTTTTTAAAGCCATTTCGTTTCATATTATTACACACTGCGACAGCTGTCTAGCCCCCTCAAGCGTTAGTGATATTCATTGTGTGTTTGTTGTTGTTCTTGTTGAATAATGTCGAATTACAGATTAAATATGGTAGATTATTTGTGATTATATAAATGCAGTATTATACAAATTAACTTAATTCTTGTGCGCCAATAAACATACATTTGACCTTACTTATCGATTAATTTGAATATAATGGTAGTATCAACACAGTTCACAAAACATGTTGAACTTTACATACATACATACATACATATGTTGATTATATACTGTATATACATCTATATCGTCAGCAGCAGCCTATGCTGGATGAAAGAGTTTCCATTTGTTTCTATCTATAGCTTCTATTTTCCATGTCATGCCCGCAAGGTTTACATAGGTAACTTTTGACTTATTCGAGTATGCATTGATCTACTTCATTAGTTCAGTTGTTAGATGTATATAATTTAACGCGGCTGTTAACGATGCATTTGATTCTACTAATGTTTATTTTTAGTTTAAAAAAAAAATCATCAGAAAATCGGAAGTTATTCAAATAAACTGTTTATCTGGATTCCCTTTTCCTCCCAGTCCAAAGTCTTGAACATATCTTCAGGTGTTGCCCATGAAGAGTTTTGAAGAGACTGTCACCATCTTTGGCTGACAACCCCCTAGGAACTGAACCCAGAACGAACCATTACCACGACAGCAAACCAAAGCGACAACCCCGGCCGGACATTGATGTAAATTGATGTAATTCATTACTATATATATAATGCCTATAGAAAGTCTACCTAAGGTGGAATTTTGTTGTCAGTTCCTCAGAGTTTCATGCATCTAAATCAGGACTGTTTTGACTTACCTAGACACCATACTCCACATTAAAGGTTAAAAACGTTTTTATTGTGAAAAACAAATATAGGCTATATTAAAAATACAAAACTGAAATATCTCCACCGAGTTAATACTTGGTGAAAGCACTTCTGGCAACAATTTCAGCTGTGAGTTTGTTGGGATAGGTGTCTATCATGTTTGCACACCTAGATTTGGTGACATTTTACCATTCTTCTTTAAAAAAATGTTCAAGCTCTGTCAAGTTCCTTGGGGAACAATGATGGAAAGCAGTTTTCAAGTTCTGCCACACATTTTTGATTGGATTTAGGTCCGGGCACTGACTGGGACACTCAAGGACATTTGCCTTTTTGTTCCTTAGACACTCCAGTGTTGCTTTGGCTGTGTGCTTCAAGTCATTGTCATGGACAAACTTTTTCCCCAGTTCCAGCTTTCTTGCAGAGGGAAGCATGTTTTCCCCAAGAACGTTTCTATACTTTGCTCCATTCATTTCCCCTTCCCACTGCCCCAGTCCCTGCCGATGATAAATCTTACATTAACATGATGCTGCCGCCACCATGCTTCACAGTAGGGAGGGTGTTCTTTAGGTGAAGCATTGTTTTGGGTTTGCCCCAAACTTAACGCTTTGCATTTAGGGCGACAAGGTTCAATTTTAGTGTTTTTGAGTATTGCATTTTGCATACTTCAAACAGGATTCAAGGTGTGCTTTCTTGACTACCATACAACTCAGATTTGGGGAGTGCTGGGATATTGTTGTCACATGCACACTTCGACTAGTCTTGGCCATAAATTTATAATAATAATAATAATAATAATAATAATAATAATAATAATAATAATAATAATAATAATAATATAGTTCTTCAGATCTTCTTTGGCAAAATGTTGTTATGTAGTATATTTGGAAGAAACAACACGCTGTTGAAAGGAAATCTACTCATGCTTGAAGAGAAAAGTACTTAATCAATGCATACTACAAGTTCTCACTTATGGCCGTGAAACCTGGTTACATTATTAGTTGAGTAGAGTCCACCTGTGTGCAATTAAAATGTCACATGAATACATCTATTTCTGGAAGACCCCAGAGTGTCAGAGAGCATATCCAAACAACCCCACCATGAAGACCAAGGAGCTTTCAAAACAAATCCTATCAAAAGTTCTGGAAAAGTACCAGTCAGGGTTGGGTTATAAAATAAATCCCAAACTTTAAATATCCACTGGAGCACAGTTAAATCCATTATTTAAAAAAATGGAAAGGATATAGCACAACCACTACTGCCTACAGTAGGCCATCCACCGAAACTGAGTGACTAAGCAAGCATGTCAGGGGTCAGAGAAGCCACGAGAAGCCAATGGTAACTCTGAAGGAGCTACAGAGTTCCACAGCCAGAATGGGAGAAACTGTCCACATGGCAAATATTACCTGTGTGCTCCACAAAGCTCTCATCAAATCCTGTTTGCATTTTGCCATAAGGCATGTGGAACACAGCAAAGATGTGTCAAAAGGTTCTCTGGTCACATGAGACCAAAATTGAACTTTTGGGCCCAAATGCAAAATGCTATGTGCTGCACAAAGCTGACACTGTACATTTCCCGGATAACAGCACCTAACAGTAAAGCATGGTGGTGGCAACATCATATTATAGGGATACTTTTAATTGGCAAGGACTGGAAACCGTGTCAGGATTGAGGGCAAGATGGATGGAAACAAATATAGGAAAATTCTAGAGGAAAACCTGCTTCAGTCTACAAGAGGGCTTGGACTGGGGCTGAGGTTCACCTTTCAGCAAGAAAATGATCCTAAACACACAGCCATGGCTACACTAGAGTGATATAAAAACAAGAAGCTGAGTGTCCTTGAATGGCCCTGTCAAAGCCCAGACCTCAATCCAATTGAAAATCTGTGACAAGGCTTGAAAGTTGCTGTTAAGCAAAGATGCCCACCCAACTTGAAGAATGTTCAGAATTACAGGAACCAGATGTGCAAAGCTGGTAGAGACTTACCCAAAAAGACTCGAAGCTGTAATTGCTGCCAAAGGTGGCTCTACCAAGTATTGTCTCAGGGGGTGAATATTTATGCAACTTCCACATTTCATTTTTTTAATGTTTAATTAACTTTTTTTCACAATAAAACAAAGTATTTTGCACCTACAAGGTGTTGTTGTATGTCGTGTTAATCAAAGGAAAAGAATCCCAATAAAATCCACTTTCATTCCAGATTGTAACATAACAAAATGTGAAAAATACCTTGGGAGTGAATACTTATGCAATCCACTGTACACACATATATACATCAGATTGGATTGGCGTTTCATTGAGTAACACACATCTGCAGATTCCCACAGGTGTAACTTGATGTTCGGTATTACCTTCTGTATGCAAACATGTAGAGAATGTGTTGCCCTACAGTGCCCTCTTGCGGCTGTCATGTGTCACAACACGCATCATTCCCCCGCCCGCTTCGCCCTGAGCAGAGATGTTTAAATTGCAATTTAAATATTTCTGTGAAGGGGGGGTCTAATTAAAACCCAACGTTTTAGTGTTGTCCAGATTGTAACCGGTATGCGGCGCCTTCCGTTATTCGCAGTATAAGTTTAAATGATATGATAACATCAAATAAAGCAAAGATGACATTTTACAATCTGTTGTAGAAATTTGAACACCAATTATAACAGTAGGCGGCTATCAGATTATTTGGTGTTTGCTAATTTAAATCTCACCCCTCGGTTTTGTTAAGGGAGAGAGTTTATTTTGTATATAATCTAATATTATGGACTTTATTATCAAAGGA